>NC_089591.1:61275549-61382125 GCF_019320115.1 Miscanthus floridulus | reverse complement strand
GTAGATCTCGTCGAGATCTATAATTTTCATATATTTTTTTTTCATTTAATTTCGCAAAAAAAATAATATGATTTTTCTAAGATATATTAATCATATCAAATCATATTTTTTTGCGAAATTAAATGAAAAAAAAATTATATGAAAATTATAGATCTCGACGAGATCTACAACTTTCTAGTTTTGAGTTTTTTCATTTGAAGTCGTTAAGATGCTCAAAAAAAATTAATAACATATTTGAACTTAAGGGCATTTTCGTCTTTTCACACCTGCAGTTTAACGGCGTTAGAGCCCAAACTGACGGAAGTGGCATGGATGACACGAAAAAGTTAGAGTAGTGGCGCTGAAGACCGCTGAATTTTTTCAGGGGCACACAGGGAATTACGATCTTTTATAAGGGCACACAGGGAAAAGTCTCTTCGTATTTCTCCGTGCGGCCGCTATGCGCCCCTTCGTATCCCCTTGATGAGTTGTGCTTCATAGAATTCGATATACCAAACGATAGCGGCGGCGGCGGGCCGGCGGCAGGCGCCGGACGACGAGCAGCCGCACACGTGAGTCATCTGCAGGTATACGTCTCAACATCTTCATCCAATTAGCCTGCTCGTTTAGTCATGTTTCCTTTTTTTTCCCTCTTCCAATCTCTCCTTAGAGCTAGAGAATAAGTAAATTAGCCCTAACTCGAGCAGAACGCATCAGCAATTGCTGGTGGCTACCGGGCGGTGATCAGCGGCACCGATCCATCCACCATCAGGCATAAGGCATCAGACGTTCAGAAGCCGCAAGCCACGAGATACACAAAACTTTATTTAATTTTATGTCATTAGATTATATTATTGCACGTTCGCATAGGACTATTTAATTTTAATTGTAGGATAAGATTTTTTGGTGTAAAATTGATTATTGGAATGGTAAATTAAAACAATATTTTTTATTCTCTTGCAGACTTATAGAAATATGAAAAGGAGTGGTGATACTGCCTCTCTTTTTCAAAAATATGCATCAAAGAATATATTCTGCAATGACCTTTATCAAGAATAAGTTGAAAAACTCTGTATGCCTTTTTTCTTTAATTGTGTTTTGTATAATTCATATACTTATGTACCGACATGTTAAATTTAGTTAACAAAATTTTCGACAATGGACCACCATAGCTACAAATCCTGGCTACGCCAATGGCTCAGCCGTTCTCCTGGCTAGTGGGCCCCCGTCGCGCAAGCGCTATGAATAGGAGGTGGGGGCTGGGGCTCAAGATACGAGGTTCACCGCAGCCGCCAGCGCCCCACCGACGTCCTAACCCTAGTCCGATCAAGAGGGACGCGCTGTGAGCGATGGGAAGCGCCACCGCTTTCGCCGCCGCCACTGGATCGCGCCTCCACTTCACAGCTACCTCTACTAAGATACTCGAGGCCACGTCGTTGTGGCGCCATGGCTGCGACTACGCTTTGGGAGGTACATCGACAAGTTCTTTGTCTAAGTTAAGTTTCACCCGCTAGATCTACACTTAGAGGTCCTATAAATTCTATCATTGGTATCGGAGCAAGGTTAGTGTGCAGATCTAGTTTGGGGTAGTCTAAGTTTTAGCATTTAGAAGGAGATGAATCGGAACGAACAAATCCAGTCGAGTTAAACCCTAACCCTAGAAGCCGGACGGAGAGGACAGGGGCTTACCTATCGCAGTTGTCACCGCCGGCGTCGCTCCGACGTTGTGCGGGAAGAGCACCCGAATCGCCGGCGCCGGTCGGTCACGCCACCGCGCGGCCTCCGCATCGGGCTCGGGAGTCAAGGGCGTCGCCACAAGGCTGCTCGACGGAGGCGCGCTCAGCCTCGGGTGAGCGCGCACGCCGACGAGGGGCCCCGCGGCAGCGCCGCCACGCCTGTTCGGTCGCCATGAGCAGTCGTATCTGTTCCCCTAGATCTACTCGCCATGGCTGCGGGGCTAAAACAGAAGAGAAGGGGAGCGAGAAAGAAGAAGAGGAAGGGTAGCCGGAACTGCTCTGGCGGCGCTTTTCCTCACCTGATGCCGACGGCCAACGTGACCTCTGCCGTTGTCGCCTCTACGGCGAAGAGAGAGGAGGGGAGGGTGAAAATGAGTTTAGGGTTTGGGGGAGGAGGCAGGCACCGGGGTTTTGTTCCTTCGAGTCTCGCGCACGACCGTCGGATCACGATCGACGGTTCGCAGCGCTTTGACCGTATGGCCCAGGCGGGAGAGAAGAATTTCGGCCCAGGCCTAGGTTGCGGCCTGGGACGCGAAAACACGCAGCGCACGAATAGGCCATGGGCCAGTTTCCAGTATGGGCAGCGCGCTGGACCGTGCGAGCGGGCGCGCGAGCGAGATGGGCTCCAGGCCGGCTTTTTCTCGGTTGGGCCAAACTGAACAGAAGAGCCTGTTTCAAGGTTTATTATTTTCAGAAGCAAATTTTGATGAATTTAGATTAGTTTTTCATCTCTATTCAATTTTGAACCAACGGGATAAATTGTTCAGAGAGTAGATGAGTACACTGAAATGCTTCTGAAAATTAGATAAATTATATTTTTCAAGTTTCCACTGTAAAGTTAATGATTATTATCTTCTCATTAAATTCGAACCAACGGAAGGATTTAATTTAAAGAACAGTTATATTTATTCAGTAAATTATGATTATATTTATCCTCTAATTAAATTGAGACCAACGAAAAAAATTAAATTAGCGGAGTAGTCGGATTTGTTTAAGTTTAATTATTATGATATTATTATTTTTCTGTGCAACGTTGATGATAACAATATTATAATGAGTTTAAGTTTGAAGTTTAAATCTCTGATAAATTTTACACCAACGTGGTCAATTTTTCAGAGAGTAGATAAGTACCAAGAAATGCTCCTGAACTAATAGAATATATTTTATTATCATGTTTCCACTGCAATGATGTTGATTAATTAAATTCGAACCAACAGTAAAATTTAATTTTGAAGAGTAGTTATATGTCCTTCAAGTTAATTTATGAATTTTATGCATTAATTCTATTTTCTGCCCAACAGTGATGTAGAATTGATACAGAAGCGCCTTGTATGTTTTAACTTTAACTGACGAGATCACTCAGTTGTAAGTCAACGGGCTGCAATGCTGGGCTATGTCAATGAAAAGGCTTGAGTTAAGTCAGTTCAGGACTATTTTTTGTTAGTTTGCTAATTTTCTGATTAAATTGGAACCAACGAAAAGATTTAATTAGAAAATGAAGTATAAGTGAATGTTTTAGTCCTCATGACTAAGTTTTCGTTACAGTAAATAGTATATATTCTTCCATCATTATGATAAGAGTTGCAAAGTAACATGCATGTCTAATTTGACCAACGTTGGATTAAGCATGCGTGTTTGTATATAGATTTATCCTGCATGAGAAGTTTGGCATAGTACTTATGCTAGTCAATACTGCATGGCGGGAGAAGTTTTGTAATGACTCATATGTTTTTATATCCCGCATAGCGAGAGAAGTTTGGGTAGCTCTTATGCTATCCTAATATTGACCATGGCATAATAGAAATGCACCGTCATGGTCAATACTAACCAAAAGATAAGGAAAAGATACAAGTGTGACTTGCAAAAATACTGCTAATAAAAGACATCGTTGAGTTCTTGAAGTGGAATGAGAAAAGTGTACTCCTATACGGATCAAGAAATAACTTTGTTAGAATAACATAATCATATGAATGAAGTAAGTTATAAGTGTCTTCTCGTTCGCAGGTTTTCTGAATAGTTCTCGAAATTAGGGCAGTAAAGCACATGCCATATTTCGAGGGAGAGAATTGTGAGATCAATTAAGAGTAAGAGCAAAGATATAATTAAGAAAGATGAGATAAAGATGTTGATGAATGTGACTACTCTTCATTAAGAGTGAGATAAAGATGTTGATGAATGTGACCGTTGATCATAATAACGATACCCCTAAGCAGAGAAATAGCTAAATTCCTAGACCTTTTACAGTCCTGATAGAAAGATAGTGTAGTCAGTCAGAATTCATACTGGACGAGCCTTAAAGATGTTAATGTAGTGCTTAAAGCGCCATATGAGGTTTTAACAGATTAAACGCAAACAAAAAATTTAAAGATACACTATCTTTATAGAAGATGGAATGATCTGGAAGAACATGGTATGTAGAGACCTATGACTCGAAGAGAAGCGGGATTGCGTGCCCACTTCAGTGATTCAAAAACAACGAATTTCTCAATACCTGTTGATATTGTAGGACTTACACAACACTTGTTGTCAGCTCTTCGAAAAAGATGAATAATATAAACAAGGATCATATAATACAGGAGCATGTAGAATCAATTCTCTTGGCAATGAAGAGCAACAACAGCCCATATGAAAGTGCCAGTAGCTGAGGCCCCAGAAGGTCTTAAAGAATTAGAAAACCAATTTTTTCTGATGACTATGAAGTCTATATTAGTGAAGAAATTCAAATGGAGGGTGATCTCTCCTCATTTGAAGAAGCCATAAGAAGCGTTTACTCGTATAAATGGCAAAAAGCTATGGAAGCTGAAATGAATTCGATGAATACCAGTGATGTTTGGGACTTAGAAGAAATTCCCAATGGAGCCAAAACAGTAGGCTGTAAATGGGTATACAAGACAAAACGTGACTCCAAAGGTAATGTAGAAATATATAAAGCACGACTTGTAGCAAAAGACTTTACGCAAAGAGAATGAATAGATTACAATGAGAGTTTTCTCTCCAGTCTCATGCAAGGATTCTTTTAGAATCATAATGGCGTTAGTGGCACATTACAATTTAGAGTTACATCAGATGGATGTGAAGACGGCATTCCTCAACAGGGATTTGTATGAAAACGTTTACATGGCATAACCCAAAGGTTTTGTCAGTGGAAGCAAAAGAATGTATGGGATGCCGCCTATAGAAATCCATTTATGGGTTAAAACAAGTCTCTAGACAGTAGTATTTGAATTTGATAAAACAATAAGAAAGTTTGGGTTTAAAGAAAATGAGAAGGAAAATAGCATTTATGCGAAGTTCAAGAATGAAAATTTCATTTTCCACATCCTGTGTATAGATGACATCCTACTCACTAGTAGTGATGTTAATCTGTCATTGGAGAAAAAGTTCTTGTCCTTAAGTTTGAATATGAATGATCTTGGTGAAGCGTCATTGGTTCTAGGAATTGAAATTCACCGAGAAAGAAGAAAAGGGGTATTAGGACTATCGCAAAGGCATACTTAGAAAAGATTCTAAAGAAATACAGTATGCATGCAAATAAACCTACGCCTGCTCCTAAAGTCAAGAGTAATAGATTTGGAAACCTTCCGTGTTTTAGGAACCGATATGAGATCGATCAAATGAACATGGTTCCATATGCTTCAGCTGTTGGAAGCTTAATGAATGTACAAGAACTTACCTTGACGTAGCTTACGTATCCGGGATATTTTGGCAGAAGTTCAGTCAAGATATAGATCACTAGAATGGAGTTAAGAATGTCTTGCAATTTTTTCAAAGTATCATAGGCCTCATGCTAAGTAAGAAAGAGCAAGTACTCTCAAATAGTTGTGGGTACAAATATTAAACCTTGGCGAGATGTGTAGTGAAATCCACAGTAGTTGCTAACACTCGTAGTTGGAATATTATTATGAAAAAGCTCCAAAGAAACAGTTGTGGTATCATCAATGACGCATACCATAGTATAGCTTGGTAATGAGGCTTCAGGGACAGGCAAAAGTGGTTAAGGAAATTGTGTATCCGGAATTAACAATGGTAGACAACAGCAATAACCATTTAAAGCAAATCACTCTTATGACAACAGGTAAAGTGTGCTGCCAAACACATTGACATTAAGTTAAATGTTGTAAAGGAGAAAATCCAGAATCATTTTGAAAGCATTGAGCATATAAATACCGAGTAAGTACTTGTGGATCCGCTTACTAAAGGCTTACCACCCAATGTGTTCAGAGAGCACACAGTCGACATGGGTTTACGGGAAAACCTATGATTTATGGATACTAAGAGCCTAGTTGAGAATCTGTTTCAAAACAGAGAGGTGTATTGTAGTTGTTAGTCTAATAATACTAACTGTTATGACGAGGCATGCTCTATGCACTAATCTGTGATGGAATGAAAAAAAAAGACAAAGTGAACTAAGTTTTAAGTCATAAGGTGAGATCAAGGAGGAGAATGTTAGATTGATCTCCACCCGGCTCGGTCCAACAACAGAGTCAGACCTTGACTCGTGCCCTGATCGTGGGCGCTCAGCCATTCTCCTGGCTAGTGGGCCTCCATCGCGCAGCGCTATGAATAGGAGGTGGGGCTGGGGTTCGAGATACGAGGTTCACCGTAGCCGCCAGCGCCCCACCGACGTCCTAACCCTAGTCCGATCGAGAGAGCGCGCTGTGAGCGACGGGAAGCGCCACCGCTTTCGGCGCCGCCACTGGATCACGCCTCCACTGCACAGCTACCACTACTCCGACACTCGAGGCCACGTCGCTGCGGCACCATGGCCGTGACTGCGCTTTGGGAGGTACATCGACAAGTTCTTTGTCTAAGTTAAGTTTCACCCGCTAGATCTACACCTAGAGGTCCTATAAATTCTATCGTAATACTGTACAGATTACAGTTTATGCAAATGACAAAGGATGTCATCAACAAATTACCCTTGGGTCCTTGGGGTTTCTCCTGAGAGCTTCAGTGTAATGCTTCACTGCTTCTGGATATTTCTGCTGCTTAAAGAACTCATTACCTGCACAGAAATAACAAATGGTTCAACACCACATGCAATTCTTGACAAGAAACATACTGCGGGCAACAGAACTCACTGCATGAATAATGATCAAGTGATAAGTGATGTGGCATACCTTTTTCTCGCTCCTCATCAGCAATTCCTGGGTCATAGTACTCTTGTTGCTCCAGCTCCTTCTTTGCTCGTTCTGCATCATTTAGTTTTTTGAGGGTATCTGGGTTCCGGTGCTCAGTTAACGCCTTCTGGAAAGTCTCAATGGCAGCATCATAGTCTTGCGATGATTTAGCAAGTTTAGCAAGAGCAGTTCCTTTTCTGGCGAGTGCCCTCGAGATTATCTTGAAATCAGCATGTAGTTCCCTTCCTCTCTCAACAGCCTTATCACAGTCCTTAATGCATTCATCAAACTGGAATTCAAAGGAAAAGTATTAGTTTCGAAGGACACCTGAATCCTACTTGTAGGACACCAGATAATGCAGTACAGGAATGAGAAAATCACTGCCAAGATATTATCGCAGGACATGCCCTAATTATATATGTTGATTTCTTCTAGCTACAAGCACTTCTGCAGTCCTCAGATTAGTAGATTACCATCTAGCAGAGACAATTTCTACCCTTTTTTTTATTCTTCTGCTCCATCTAGCAGAGACAATTTCTACCCTTTTTCTATTCTTCTGCTCCTTTTTCTGTGAGCTACCCAACCAAGTTTAATGTTGTCACAATTAAGCCTTTTGCATTGCCTAAGCATAAGCCAACAATAGGAGTGAATTCATTCCCGACTCGAAGTAAAAAAAATACAAGGAATAACTACCAGCAATAATGTCGTTCTGGCTCCTACTCATCAAGCTCCAAGTTGTCCCTATCAGAATTTCAGAACTAGGGAACTCCCAAGTGGCCTGTATCAGAATTTCATGACTGTGGAACACTAAATGTATTTTGCATTTTTGCTCACTATCACGATCACCAACTCCTACCACAAAACTTCCTTTAATAATGCAACTCGAGTTCTCGACCAATTCAAGTAGGTCTGGATATCATTTGCCTCAATTAATCCATGGAGAGACCAATACTTAGCCAATTTCATATCTAAAAGCTGTTTGTTTGCAGTATGTGGTAAAAAGGTCTCGGTAGCTGATCACATAGACAAAATTCTCTAACTGAAGACTACAATCTACATGTAAATAACTTGTGATTCAGAACTAGGACCTAGGAGGCCTTACCTTTCCCATCTCAAGATAAACAGCAGCACGATTGGTGATGTAGGAGATGTCCTCATCATCGAGCTCCATGGCCGTTGTGTAGTGCTGGATCGCGATATCAAAATCCTTCCTTTTGTAAGCGGCGTTACCCGCTTCCTTCTCCTTCTGCGCCGACGCTTTCCTCTCCTTATGCTCCTCCTCCTCTGTCACCTCCATAGGCTCGGGCTCCGGCTCCCTTGCCTTTGCCGCTGGCTGCTGCTTTGGTGGCGGCGGATTCGATTGCGCTGCAGCCGGCTCAGGCGCCCCATTGCTCTGGTTCTGGAACTTGATGCCCAGCATGAGGGTGAGCACCTGAACCATTCGTTGGTCAGAAAGGTAGCTGTTCAGGCTGCTGGGCTTCCGCTGCACCTCCCGCAGCATCTGCACGAAGTCCGGCTGGTCGAGGTAGCCACGCGTGGTGGGATCGGCGGCGACCTTGCTCCATAGTTCAGGGCCCTGGAACATCTTGCCGACGGCGTCCGCCCCGGAGCCCACCGGACGTCTCGGCGCCGACGCGGCCTGGCGCGCCTGGGCGAGGCCGGACTTGAGCGCCTCATTGGACGGCTCGAGCGCGAGCCCTTTCTCGTACGCCTCGACGGCCTTGGGCGCGTCGCCGAGGCCCAGGTGCGCGGCGCCGAGGCGGGAGTAGCCCTTGGCCCAGTCCGGCTTCAGCGCCACGGTCCGCTCGGCGTCGCCTAGCGCCTCCGCGTAGCGCCCGAGCGACGCGTACGCCGCCGAGCGGTTGGAGTAGAGGACGTGGTTGTCGGGCGCGAGCGCGATGGCGTCGCTGAAGTGCTGGACAGCCTCCTCGAAGCGACCGGCCGCGAACGCCGCGTTGCCCTTCGCCTTCGCCTCGTCCGCCATGGCGGCGGCGACTGGTGCTGATTGGCGTGCGATCGGGGAGGTGGATCGATCGAGATCGTCGGATTCGTATCGGCTGGCGGTGCGCGTTTCGGGTCTTTTGGTGAAATCGTCGAGGAGAGTATAAAGAGGACAGAGAAGGCGCGAGTTCTAGTTCCGTCCGGTCTCCACGATTCTGGAAGGTTCCCGACGACAGGAGAAAACGAGAAGTCACCGGACGCCCGAGCTAAAGGATCGTCTTGGCTGTTTGGTCCGTGGAGCAAAGTAGTCCATCTTACATCTTTAGTTTTTGTTTGTTTGGTTTGTGAAATAGAATAAAATAATTTATTATCGATATATTTCTTACAAGCTAATAATTGGTATTATCATGAGAAATTAAGTTGTTTCACTAAATTAAAAAGATAGACCCATGATGCATCACCTTATCTAAAATAGGTTCATTTTTAAAACCAAACACTCTATTAGATCCTAAAAAATACATGAGAATGAAAACGGATGTAAACCGACCTCCTGAGAAAAACATGAATGGATTTTAATTTGAAAGCCATGATAAAAAAAATAAAATTGGGATATAAGGATATAAGCAAATACAGATGGAGAGCCCAAAAATTAAATTAAGATAAGTTGGTCTAATATTATCAAGTATGCTCGTATAAAGTCTCACAACAATACACATGCATGAAGAACGGTCTAATATTCACTTGTATGTCATGTGTGTTAAAACACTAACATGTATAATTGATGATTAGTGTGTGTATTAACATAACACAAGGACATATAATTGTTAGGCATCTATCTTATAGATTGAAAAGTTAGGCATGCACTCATCCCTACTTGATTCCATCTCATTTCCTTCTACATGTCTTCCTCTTCCTTTTCCACGACACCGAGCTCAGCCATAGCACGAGTGGCCTTAGCCATGCGCGAGCAAGGCCATGACCCATGCCTAGGTGGCCTCGTTCGACCTCTGTGAGCAGGTTGGGCAATGACTCGCTAATCGCCTATTTAGATACTCAGCCTCTATTTGCATCTCACTAGCTCTAAGACTGAACAAGTTTAAGGATCTAAATGGGTGATTGGACAACACATGCGAACAAGTTTGAGAACTACCAATGGACTTTACCCAAACGAGAATATAACCATCACAAATCATACATGTCCTAACCTTTCCACGAGTGGAGGTAGGCAAAGACTATGTAATTCCTCAACAACGTTGAATGCTAAATAAAATTTTACCCTAACCTTACTTGACCTTCGATAAAGTTGAGGAAGACATGGGCTTCAATCACTACTGGTGTGTTCGGTGCGGGCGTAGCTAGATCGGCTGTAGGCCATAAGAAAATTGGATGTTCGAGGTACAAAATTGAATTTCCAAGAACTATGGTACGTAGGAGTGATAAAAGAATCGAGCGTCGACTACCTTAAAAGTTGTCTAAAATTTCGTTGCACAATTATGGATCTCACCAAAAGTGAAGAAAATGGTGACCACCACGAATGCAAATATGGATTTGTTTTGTTGATGACTTGAAGTCTAACTTTACCACAACTAAGGTTCAGCAAAGTATGGCAACCACTAATGGGCTGTAGCAAAGTTTGACAATAAAATCTGACGCCGTACTTATGGGCTATAGCAAAGTTTAACAATAAAATGAGTCCTTTTTTATTTAAACTATGGCAAGTTCTAGTCATAAACCATAGCGCATGGCGAAACAAATTTCACAAAAACCAAACAACACGCGGATGAATAATCGCAACCACTAATAACCGGCTAAACTAACTTACGTGCATACTAGAAAACAATCCCATAACATCAATTCTTCAAACATGGTGTTGTCCAAACTTCACAATAAGAAATATACAAGCAAACTTCACAATAAGAAATATACAAGCAAAGATCAGCTCATTTACACATCAATCCCCATCATTAACATATCAAAGAACTTATATATGCCTCATATGTCAACTCAATCATACACCATGAACTTGAACAAAAATGGCACCAATAGTAATCAAGATAAGAACCAATCAATAAATAGACACCAAGATTTACGTGAAAATTCCTTACGACAAAAAACTACGAACGACAACGAGCAAGCAATCCACTGTGAAGATGAATGATATGAGAGATGGGAGCTAACAAGATTCGGGAAAGCTCCAAATCCCCACAAATTTTACTTTTCTAGTGGTGGATTTGGTAGATCAAAGCCTCACAATCTCCTATCTCGAATCCTAGCACCCCCTCAAAAAGCAAATGAGCAAGCCCCACACAAAAAAGAAATCTCAGGTAGCCCTTTTGGGATAAAATGGACACGTTGTGATAGGCCCTCCAAAGTTGTCTTTTTCATAAAAAGTTTCTATACACCTAATCAAATACTAAATTCGTTCTAAATTATAGTTCGTTTAACTTTTTTAACTTCAAGTTTCACCACTCGTCTTATTTAAAATTTTACGCAGAATATCACTTTTTTTTGTTGTGGCTTGCTTTATTAACAAAAGTTCTTCAAGAATGCCTTAAATTTGACTATGTTTGCATAATTTGTTTTAATAAGATAAGTGGTCAAACTTGAGATAAAAAAAGTCAAACAAATTATAATTTAGAACGGATGGAGTGTATAAGCAATATTTTGCATATGTAATTGCTCGAGTGAGTCTCAAATGGTGTCAATATGAGTTGCAACATCACACGACCTTTGAAACGGAGAAAAACTAAAACTTTTTAGAAGTTTGAATTTCTACAGGATTTTTTTTCTATTATGAGCGGTTTAGATCCCTTCATTTTGGATGAATTAAAATCTACGTAACGGATTAGGCTATTTGATTAGAATTTGACATTCCATAACTTTTCCAAGCTCACAAATAAGTCTATCTCAAATTCATAGGGTGGGAGATAGAAATGGATTCTATAAATTACTATGCTATAATTCTACTCTCCAACTTATAGCACACTCTTCAACTCACTTCTCTACAATAAAAATACAATATATAAGTATGTCCCTTACATACCTAACAATAAATATACAAATATATTCCATATACAACTATATTAACTTAATTAATCTATATCTAAATTATAATTATTAGGATGAATTCAATTCCAAGGATCAAACATGTCAGAGTTTTTGGAACAAAATTTCTATGAAATGAGCTATTCAATAGGACTTTTGAAGAAAGTAAGCATATAAAGTCCAACCTCATTTCTTCTTTTACTATGTCTTAGGATGCTTACTTACCATCCAAACGCCTCATTAGTTATTCTTCCTCATTCTGTTTTCTATAGAAATTTCGTGGATAGGCACGCCAATCATACGTTTTTCCTATTCCTGATTGGCGTCAACTTTGATTTCTGAGTGGCACATCCTAGGCCTTGTTTAGTTACTCTCCAAATTTCAAGTTTTTTCACTCTCTCTCCATCACATCAATTTTTAGTCACTTGCATGGAGCATTAAATATAAATAAAAAAATAACTAATTGCACAGTTTAGTTCGAAATCACGAGATAAATCTTTTGAGCTTAGTTGATCCACGATTGGACAATATTTACCAAATAAGACGAAAGTGCTACTATTCATCGGTTTGAAATTATTCACAATCTAAACAAGGCCCTACATTGAAATCTCGTCGTCGTCAATTTTGAGTTCTGAGTGGCACATGCTACTTGAATGGCAACCGTGCTCGATCTCATTTCAGTACGCGTGAAACAATCGCGTTATCCCTCCACCTTGCCTGCCGGCAACGTCTAACACCCCCTTTGGCACAGGCAGCACAAAAGCATGCCCCGCCCCGGATTGCTCGAGAAGAGACGGAAAGGTTCCATGATTTCCTGCAGCGATTCCAGACTACGATCAGAAACAGTCGGTTTCTTTGCGTCTCCCCGTCTCCCTTTCGTGGCGATAGACAAAAAGGCTAAACAGATCACGCGGGTCTCTGTCAACTCTTCGCTTTATCAGCTCAGAAATCTCGTCGAAATTAGTCAGTTGACGACGACCCGACGCGCGCATTTTCTTACGCCGAAGCATCGGAATCTTATCCTGTGCCCGCTCACTCACGCGACGGGCTCGCGTTCCAGCCTTCCAGGCGGCTCTGCTGCCTGCGGCCTGCGTGCGTTGTGAAGGCGTGAACGGCAGCTCGGCCCCCGCCCGCGCCGGCATCGCGCCGCGGCCGCCGCGCGGTGCGTTGCTGCCGCACGATGTTGGATTTATTATGGGTTAAGCCCATTTATATATTTAATAAATTAATAACTCTATGGTTTATAATTGTGGGTATTATTATTTGTATCGGATTAAAAGTTAAAAGGACGTTGACTCAACTTAAATGATTGGAAGAGATCCGTCTAATTTGAGAAGTTGAGAAACGGACAAGGACGTGCCACACGCGCGCGCGCGCCGCCGCCGGCCAGGGCTGGGCTCGGGCCGGGGCGTGGCGAGGCGAGGCAGATAAAAGAGAGACTCATTCCAGAAACACGGTTCAGTTGTTCGATAGCTTTCCTCATCTCGTAACTCTGCGCGCACGGAGGAGCGAGAGGACAGGTGCCTCCGAAGCCCTTGTCGTTCGGGATCTTGCACGGGGGATCGACAATTAGGTTTTTGGAAAGTGTCTACGCGACTGCCCAAGAGTCTTCGTCTTCTTCCCGATCACCGGCGTCTTCTTCGTCGAGGATTCTTCTCCTACAGCATGTCGACTTCGGAATCACAGACGGGAGGGTATGATCGTTTCATCTTCTCTCAGTTTGTTCCCTATGTCCAGTATTACCAGTCTGTTTCTGTCAAATATATGCTCCATGTATGTGCTTTATCGTTACAGTCATGTTGCTTCATATGTAGCCTTATGCTTGTTGTAAATCTGAGATGTATATCATGCCAGTTTCTCTCTGTTATGATTTATGAATCAAGTTCACATGTTTCTGTTTTTTATATGTTTCATATGACACATGATCTAGCATGTATTTTCATCATGGAGATAATTGATATCATGATTTCAATGATTAATATTTCTTTATATGTTATCATCATGCTGTTAAATTATGGAATTAAAATGACATAGAAATTGCCTATTATTCTAACAATCCAAAAACCTAATTAGAGGTATTTTTCTATCAGAGGTTTTGCTGCTGTGTTAAAGCCTGATCCTTTTGATGGTAAAAACTTCTTGATTTGAAAAGCTAAGATGAAATTATGGCTCACTGCAATGTCATGTTATCACATCTCTGATGGCAAACCTACTAACTTGCCTCCTGAGGATGAGGCTAAGTTTAAGGCTGATGACAACCTCTTTCGAGGTGCAGTGATTAGCGCACTTGATCTAAAATTTCAGAAAAAGCTATATCATCCTTCCTACAGGGAAAGAGCTGTGGGATGCACTTGTGGAAAAGTTTGGAGTTACCGATGCTGGTAGCGAGCTGTATCTCATGGAGCAGTTGTACGACTACAAGATGGTTGAGAACCGATCTGTAGTGGAACAGGCTTATGAGATTCAGGCACTAGCTAAGGAACTTGAGCTTTTTCCATGTGTCTTACCTGACAAGTTTGTGGCTGGCGATATAATCGCCAAGTTACCACTTTCTTACAAGGACTTTGCTACCTCACTCAAACATAAGAGACATGAGTTCAATGTTGAAGAGCTCATTAGTACTCTTGATGTTGAGGAGAGAGCAAGAGCAAAAGACAATGGAAAGAGTGTTGAGACCTCTACTGCTAATGTGGTACAGAAGAAAAACTCTAGATTCCGCAAGTATAAAAAGAAGAAAAACCAGAACAAGCAAGAGAACATAACTAAGCCTGTTCAAACAACACAGTTTAAAAAGAAGAACAACAACAAGAGAGATGGAGGCTACTTTGTTTGTGGCAGTGAACAGCACTGGGCAAGTGAGTGTCCTAAGCGCAAGTTCAAGCAAGAAAAGAAATCAGCAAATGTTGTCACTGCTGATACTGGAGAAGGAGCAACTGGGTATGGTAATTCTTTACCATTTGTTCTTTCAGTATGTAATTCACCTGAGTGGTGGATGGATAGTGGTGCAAATATTCATGTGTGTGTTGATGTTTCTCTGTTTTTTTCCTACCAGGTCGAGAGGTCTGGCGCCTTGTTGATGGGAAATGGGTCGCGTGCTCATGTTCTTGGTGTTGGTACGGTCATTCTGAAGTTTACTTCAAGAAAGACGGTGCCATTGAAGAGCGTGCAGCATGTGCCCTCCATCAAGAAGAATCTTGTTAGTGCGTCTATGCTATGTCGAGATGGCTACAAAATTATTCTAGAGTCGAATAAATGTGTTGTGTCGAAACATGGTTCCTTTGTTGGTAAAGGATATGATTGCGGAGGCTTGTTCCGCTTATCACTGCATGATGTGTGTAATAAAATAGTGAATTGTGTTAATATTTCTGATGAGTCGGATTTATGGCATTCACGTTTCTGTCATGCAAGTTTTGGCTGTCTTATGCGGTTAGCAAATCTAAATTTAATTTCTAAATTCAATTTGGTCAAAAAGTCTAAGTGCCATGTATGTGTTGGAATCAAAACAACCCCGCAAGCCTCACAAGGCTGCTGAGGCGAGGAATTTAGCACCTCTAGAACTTGTCCATTCTGATTTGTGCGAAATGAATGGAATTTTGACTAAAGGCAGTAAAAGATACTTCCTCACGTTTATAGATGACTCCACCAGATTTTACTATATGTATCTCTTAAAAACAAAAGATGAAGCGTTTAATTATTTTAAGACCTATAAAGCTGAAGTTGAGAACCAACTTGAGAGGAAAATAAAGCGGTTAAGGTCCGATCGAGGTGGAGAATATTTCTCTAATGTTTTCGATGAGTTTTGTGTGGAACATGGTATTGTTTATGAGAGGACACCGCCATTCTCACCACAATCCAATGGGATTGCTGAAAGGAAAAACTGCACTCTAACAGAGTTAGTGAATGCCATGTTGAGTACAGCGGGATTATCTAAGGAATGGTGGGGTGAGACGATTTTGACAGCATGTCATGCCCTGAACAGAGTTCCAACAAAGAACAAAGAGATCACACCATTTGAGGAATGGGAAAGAAGAAGATTAAATCTCTCATATTTGCGCACTTGAGGTTGCCTGGCTAAAGTAAACGTGTCAATCAACAAAAAGCGTAAACTTGGGCCTAAAACTGTTGATTGTATTTTCCTTGGTTATGCATTTCACAGTGTTGGTTATATGTTCTTAATTATAAAATCTGAACTTCCTGATATGTATGTTGATACAATCATGGAATCTAGATACGCTACATTCTTTGAGAATGAATTTCCAATGAAGAATACACCTAGTGAAACAAGTCATGAGACTATAATTTCCCATAAACACGAACTGTCTATTCCAACAAATCATGCTAAAGATTCCCATGTGCACATCCTGAGGAGGATGACACTATAGTCACTCGAAAGAGCAAGAAACAGAGGGTTGCAAAATCCTTTGGTAATGACTATTTAGTGTACCTTGTGGAAGACATACCAACCACCATTAGAGAGGCATATTTTTCTCCTAATGCTGACTTGTGGAAGGAAGCAGTAAGGAGTGAGATGGATTCTATTATGTCTAATGGAACTTGGAAAGTCGTTGACCGTCCTTATGGTTGTCAACCTATAGGTAGCAAATGGATTTTCAAGAAAAAGCTTAGGCCTAATGGTATAATTGAGAGGTACAAGGCAAAGCTTGTGGCCAAAGGATACACCCAAAAAGAGGGTGAAGATTTCTTTGACACCTATTCACCAGTTGCTCGATTAACTACAATTCGCACCTTAATTGCCGTGGCTGCCTCTTATGGTCTTATCATTCATCAGATGGATGTTAAGACAGCTTTCCTGAATAGAGAGTTAGAAAAGAAAATCTATATGGATCAGTCAGAAGGGTTCATTGCGGATGGTCAAGAGAACAAGGTGTGCAGGTTGTTAAAATCATTATATGGCCTAAAACAAGCACCAAAGCAATGGCATGAAAGGTTTGATAATACTTTAACATCTAACAGTTCTCTGTGAATGAAGCTGACACGTGTGTGTATTATCGATATGGTGGGAGTGAAGTTGTTATGCTGTGCCTATATGTTGAATGACATCCTGATCTTTGGATCAAATCTCAATGTGATTATGGAAGTAAAGAAACTTCTGTCGAGCAATTTTGAAATGAAAGATTTGGGAGAAGCTAATGTTACTTTAAACATCAAGCTTATTAGAGAAGGTGATGGTGGGGTAACTCTGTTACAGTCCCACTATGTGGAAAAGGTATTAAGTCGCTTTGGTTTTCGTGACTGTGATCCTGCTCCCATGTCTTATGATCCTAGCGTGCTATTGAGAAAAAAATCGAAGAATAGCAAGGGATCAACTGACATACTCCCAGATCATTGGCTCACTCATGTACCTTACGAGTGCGACAAGGCCTGACATCTCATATGCTGTGAGCAAGCTGAGCTGATTTGTGTCAAACTCGGGAGATGATCACTGGCGTGCTCTTGAGAGAGTGTTGCGTTATCTAAAAGGTACTATGACTTATGGTATTCATTATACTAGACATCCAAAAGTGCTGGAAGGCTATTGTGATGCCAACTGGATTTCTGATACTGATGAGCTGTATGCCACGAGCGGATATGTGTTTTTGCTTGCAGGTGGCGCTGCTTTCCTGGAAGTCTTGCAAGCAGACTATCTTAACGAAGTCTACAATAAAAGCAGAACTCGCTGCATTGGACACTGCTAGAGCTAAGGCCGAGTGGCTTCGTGATTTCCTATTGGATTTACCGGTAGTTGAAAAATCGATACCGGCTATTTCAATGAACTGTGACAACCAGACTGTGATTACAAAGGTCAACAGTTTCAGGAATAACATGAAGTCCACAAGGCATGTTAAAAGAAGATTAAAGACTGTCAGAAAGTTAAAAATCTCTGGAGTTATAACGTTGGACTATGTTCACACGTCGAATAATCTGGCAGATCAATTCACTAAAGGACTGTCACAAAATATAATAGAAAGTGCATCGAGAGAGATGGGTATGAGACCCATGTGAAAGTCTACTGTAGTGGTAACCTGCTCTTTGTGATCGGAGATCCCGTGAAGTAGAGTGGTGAAACAAGCTATAAGTAGATTGAGAGGAAAGTTCCCTATGAACCTATCTCTGATGCATATCTTTCTTTCTATAAGACAGGATGGTATTTACCTTAATGTATTTGGAAAGTCTAATAAAGATGAGATGTCCTACAGAACATCTTTTGAGAAGTACACCTATATGAGTCAGACTACTGGTCACAGTCTATGGAACCTGGGTTATCCCTAAACACTCATGAAAGGCATAGAAGTGTGGCTTATATGCTTCAAACAGCGGGGATGCTTGTTGCAACCTAGTATCAGCAAAGAACTTGAGTGAATCTCACCTCACACAAAACTGTCAATTCAAGGCATAGTCCATTGTTCAGTTGTGACTGAGTGAAACTCTTGTTCTAGATGGATGTTCAACTTAACAGTCTCCATCGAAACACTGGTATATCAAAGAATTATGATTCTGGAACTATACAGTTACAAACCCTAGAGTTTGGTGGGGATTGTTGGATTTATTATGGGCTAGGCCCATTTATATATCTAATAAATCAATAACTCTATGGCTTGTAATTGTGGGTATTATTATTTGTATCGGATTGAAAGTTAAAAGGACATTGACTCAACTTAAATGATTGGAAGAGATCCGTCTAATTTGAGAAGTTGAGAAACGGACAAGAGCGTGCCATACGCGCACGCGCACCGCCGCCGCCGCCACCGGCCGGGCTCGGGCCGGGGCGTGGCGTGGCGTGGTGTGTTAATTTTTAGCACCCACTAACTCGACCTGACGCTTGATCTCCCTGAGACTCTCGATCTTTCCGGCGCATGCCTCCGAGGCTTCTCGGCTTCCCTTACGATTCTTCCATCTCTAGATAAAAGAGCGACTCATTCCTAGAAACACGGTTTCAGTTGTTCGATAGCTTTTCCTCATCTCGTAACTCTGCGCGCACGGAGGAGCGAGAGGGCAGGTGCCTCCGAAAGCCCTTGTCGTTCGGGACCTTGCACGGGGGATCGGCAATTAGGTTTTTGGGGAGCGTCTACGCGACTGCCCAAGAGTCTTCGTCTTCTTCCCGATCACCGGTGTCTTCTTCGTCGAGGATTCTTCTCCTACAGCATGTCGACTTCAGGAATCACGAACGGGAGGGATATGATCGTTTCATCTTCTCTCAGTTTGTTCTCTATATCCAGTATTACCAGTCTGTTTCTGTCAAATATATGCTCTATGTGTGT
Source organism: Miscanthus floridulus (assembly GCF_019320115.1). Taxonomy (NCBI): domain Eukaryota; kingdom Viridiplantae; phylum Streptophyta; class Magnoliopsida; order Poales; family Poaceae; genus Miscanthus; species Miscanthus floridulus. The sequence continues at coordinate 61,363,045 of NC_089591.1, read as the reverse complement.
GCTTTATCGTTACAGTCATATTGCTTCATATGTAGCCTTATGCTTGTTGCAAATCTAAGATGTATATCATGCCAGTTTTTCTCTGTTATGATTTATGAATCAAGTTCACATGTTTCTGTTTTTTATATGTTTCATATGACACATGATCTAGCATGTATTTTCATCATGGAGATAATTGATATCATGATTTCAATGATTAATATTTCTTTATATGTCATCATCATGCTGTTAAATTATGGAATTAAAATGACATGAAAATTATCTATTATTTTAACACACGACACGTCACTTCGGGTCGTTTTTACAAGGCGCCCCCAGACCCAGACTCGCCGTCACCTACTACCCGCCTGCTCTCTCTGTCTGACGCGCCGCCCTTCGCTATCGGTGATGGCTGCTGCGGCGTGGCTGTGTGGACTCCTCTCGCTCCTGGCCCTCGCCGCCGCCGCCGTGGCGGCGGAGGGTGGGTGGGAGTCGCTGATACGGATGCCGACGGAGAAGGGGGGTGACGCTGCTGCTGCTTCTGCTGCTCCGGCGGTTGAGGAGGATGAAGTGGGGACGAGGTGGGCCGTGCTCGTCGCCGGCTCCTCCGGCTACGGGAACTACCGGCACCAGGTGAGCCCGCGGCGGCCTCATCTTTAAAGTGCTGTGAGGGCCTAGGGCGCAGAGACCGGAGTGCGGGGACTATATGTGAAGCACGGGATCGATTTTACCCTCCTGCGCATGCCTGTTAGCTTGATAGTGTTGCGACTTTCCGATCGATTCGATTCGAAGCGTTTCGAGTTTCGATGCTTCGAATTTGTGGGGATTCAAAGCTGATCTGCCTGATGATTGAACATGCCACACAGAAAAATGCTCCGCCGTGCTTTCTTCTGTACGACTACAGTATTTGTTTATTGTGTGTTTGCTACAGAATTTGTTGTATGAAATCATTATGACTGCTTACTTAGGGCACAATGGTACACTTGATGCTTGGCAGGCCGATGTGTGCCATGCGTACCAGATACTGCAGGAAGGGAGGAGTGAAGGAGGAGAACATTATGGTGTTCATGTATGATGATATTGCCCATAACATTCTGAACCCGAGGCCTGGGGTTATCATTAACCATCCTAAAGGTGAAAATGTCTATAATGGTGTTCCAAAGGTAAATACTTGATGTTTCTTCACTTCAATCTCAGTTTTGCACAAGTGCATGAGTAGTCTACCCTCAAAATCAAAATATGATTGCTGCTTTGTGATCATATATGGATTGGCAGCTCCAATTGCTCATGTTTTGCACCAGTTTGATCAACTTCACATTCATTGCAGGATTACACAGGTGATCAGGTCACTACTGAAAACTTCTTTGCTGTCCTTTTGGGCAATAAAAGCGCTATCACTGGAGGGAAGTAAGAAGGTGATAGACAGCAAACCTAATGACCACATCTTCATATATTACTCAGATCATGGGGGTCCTGGAGTTCTTGGTGCGTATTTTTGACTTACTAGTTACTGCATACTGGATGTTGCTCAATTGATTTCTGTATGGCACTTACTTAACTAAGCAAAATTTTAGGTATGCCAAACTTGCCATATCTGTATGCTGGCTGATTTCATCAAGGTTTTGAAAAAGAAGCATGCTTCCAATAGCTACTCAAAAATGGTATAGGTTCTTCATTTTATTTTCCACTCCAGATAAGTCCATTCTGGAATTCATACGCTTTTACATTGAATGTCAGGTTATATATGTTGAAGCATGTGAAAGTGGCAGTATCTTTGAGGGATTAATGCCTGAAGATCTAAATATTTATGTCACAACAGCCTCAAATCCAGTTGAAAATAGTTAGGGGAACATACTGCCCTGGGATGGAACCATCACCACCTCCTGAGTACACTACCTGTTTAGGTGATTTGTACAGTGTTTCTTGGATGGAAGACAGGTAAGACCATAAAACTCATTTGAGATCCATTGCTGTGCGACATTATATTATGTTAGATCAAAACAAATTCTAGCTTCTCTACACTTGTGGAAGGTATATCTTATGGAGCCTACATATTTGATATGTTGTTTTGCTATTTTTAGTTATGTAGTGTGATACAATTCCAGTTATACTAGGTGTTTTTATGCTTGGACTATTGTGTTATTGCTCATGATCAAACTGCCTTTTGTCATGATTGGTCCATTTGATCTATCATACTTGGTTTATTCTACGCAGTTAAACTTTGCATCAACACTGTTATTTGGAACCTATTCATGAATTCTTTTCTAGTTTTGTACATACATGTTTAGTACATAAGGGGGTATATGCGGTTGTTATTTAGTACAAATAATCATCCACTTTACTAGTATTTAAGGTATTGGCAGACCACAGTGTTCAGTCCTAAGTGGTAATAGCAAATACATGTAAAAAACAGTAGATAATTGAAAAGGTTGGGGAAGTATTGATTGTCAAGCAACCAGAGGACTGTTAACAAGTAAATGCATAGTGCTTTTATGCTTTACTTTTCTTTCAGTCAATATGGCGTGAATATACAAGCTTGGTAGCAAGTACTTATGACTATTATACTTACTGAGCCTGCTCTTTTGAACTGATCTGATTCTAATTGGCAGTCAAACCCACAATCTAAAGAAGGAAACCATCAAGGATCAGTATGAAGTGGTGAGTCTCAAGCACACTTCCTCCATGTTGTTTAATATCAGCTAGTCACCTGCTTTGTTAGGGGGGTGGAAACGAGAACTTAAAAAAAAAAATTGTTTGGCAGGTGAAAACAAGAACCTCAAACTCGAAATAAGTACAAAGAGGGTTCTCATGTTATGGAGTATGGTGATAAGACCTTCAAGGATGAGAAGCTTTTCCTTTATCAAGGTTTTGATCCTGCTAATGCCAACATCGCGAACATGCTGCTTTGGCCAGGCCCTAAGGGTGCAGTCAATCAAAGAGATGCTGATCTTCTCTTCATGTGGAAGAGGGTAAATCCTAACTATTCTTGCATTCTCCCTACCTCTGAACTGTTCCTCTAAAAGAACTGCAATGATATAGACTTGCGGATTATAGAAAAAAGATGGATGCCGTTCTGAGTAACATTCATGGAATATATCATGCCAAGTATGGCTATTGGTTGTTTGTTGTTTTGCATTCTTGTCCTCTACTTTGTTGAATTCAAACATGAAGTGTTGTTGCACCAGGTAAAAACATGCATAAACGATTTCTCAGATGAAACCACTGTAAATGATACTTATTTGTTGTTGAAAAGTATGATACGTTGCTTCATATATATGGCATCATTACATTGTGTTGTTACAATAATATATTTTATTTCTTGCTTTTATAACAACTCCGCCTATGGTGGGGCGCCTTTGGTGTCCCAGCATAGCAGGTCCCAAGCCCTGGTAAAGGAGGAGGGTTGTGTTAGGCGTGGCGAGCCAATGTAAAAACTTAGCCACTTAAATGGAGATGAGTTTGGGACTTAAAGGCTTTGTTGTTGTTGTTGTATTTCTTGCTTTTATAACCATCCTTATGCCTATTTCTATGGGTTAGCTGGTAGAGTTGTTTATTTCTGTTTACTTGGTTATTTTCCAGAAATTCTTCACACAAAAGATCAGGCTCTTTTTTTTTATTGTGTGTTGTTGGCAATGATACATCGGTATGCTTTAGTTTTTATGACCACTTTATTTCTTTTGTTGGAACACGCAAATTAAGTCCTTGAAGTGCTCATTTGAAAAACAAGCTGGCACATTTTATACGTATGTTTTAGAGAAATTTAGTTAATAATTGACAAGACAGTTCGAGAAAGGGGTTTTGCTTGTTCCATCACTGGCTAAAAGCTGTTGTGCTTTTTCCTCCAAGTTCACACTATCACCATTAAAAGTTGAAACTATGTGGCTTGTTTGGTATGGCTTAACAAGTCTTGTAGATGGGCTTCTTCTTAGAGAAGATAGGAGGAAGAACTAGCTTTCTAATACAATTGTGGTCTTGGTGAGAGGCTGTTGCGATAGCCACCATGTTTGAGAGGGTTAGAGCTCGTACACTTATCTTGATGTCAAGCTCACTCCTCTAATACCAAGCTGAAGTTTTACCAATCACTTGTGGTAGCCAGTAGCCTCCTTTTATTCCTGTTTCCTAATGTTCAGTTCTTCCTTTCAGTATGAGCAGTTAAATGGGGAGTCTGTAGAGAAGCTGAGGGCTCTTATAGAGATTAAAGAAACTGTTCAACATAGGAAACATCTTGACAGCAGTATTGATTTCATTGGGAGGCTTGTCTTCGGATTTGAGAAAGGGCCTTCAATGCTTGAGGCTGTTAGAACCTCGGGTCAACCATTAGTCGATGACTGGGATTGTTTGAAGAGGATGGTGAGTATACTGATTTTTCTTATCCGACTCTGACATAAGGCATGCACATGAAGTTACCTTGCTAATGCACATTCGCATTCAGTCAGTGCCCTGTTGGACTTATCTCATCTTGATTTCTTTTGCTAGGTGCGGATTTTCGAATCCCAGTGTGGCTCACTTACTCAGTATGGCATGAAGCACATGAGAGCGTTTGCAAACATTTGCAACAGCCGTATATCTGAGATGAAAATGAGGGAGTCAAGCATCTGCGCTTGCAGCAGCTACAACTCGGCGAGGTGGAGCACAATGGCTCAGGGACACAGCGCTTGATGATAAGATCAATAGCAAAGCCTCCCGAGGTCTGCTGCCCCCTGTGCCTGGGTGCGAGCTCGTATCATCTGGGGACCGTGTGAACCCATGATCACTTGTATATATCATCATGTACTTATGTTCGTACCTATGTAAAGTAATGCCAAATCTGATCTTCATCCAACTACCGAAATGATTAAGATCAGACGTGAATGCTGTTGCGATGGATGATCGCAAGTAGGCCATAATCAGTGGACCAAAAATGATGACCCAAATCAAGGTAGTGCTCCTCTGATAGCCCATATCTATTGCTAACAAAATGAGATTACATTACATGTGCTTTACGAAGCATTTTGCAGGCCATGCTAGTAGACCAATCTCTTTTCCGAGCCCATCCCTATGCCAACGTCTGAGAGTGGAAGCCCGTTCCAGTGGCCAAGCTAGCCTGCATTGAGACACCAGTTGCATGAGGTCAGTTAAGGCAAGGCCTCGATCCCGTGTGCATGATTGCACGACGCTTAGCAGGTTAGGGGGGCTTACATGTTTTTCTGAGGAACGAGATGAACACCACGAAGAGCGCCAGTCCTGCCAAGATGCCGACGATTATGGCCACAGTCCTCCCGACATCATCCTGCGAATAATCTGTGACCACAAGACAGCATCAGATCATCGGATGCAGGATTAGAATAGCATATGCAAAGTTGCGCACTTGCCCGAGTGCTCCGCCCCTCGAGGCTTTTACCGTATGCCATTTAAAAAAGTTTGAAATTACGTACCAGCCATTAAAAGAGTTAAGCTCTCACGAGTTCTATTATTCTAAACTTCTTTACTCTCCAAGCCATTCCGTCCGCTTTTCTATTTAACGGTGTCAAACAGACAGATGAAATGATCATTTTACCTTACAGTGGAGTCCGTTTGTCAGCCACCCAAGCTTTCTCTCTCTCTCTTTCCTGTGTACACGAAGGACCGAGGGAGCTCTGCACTACGGCCTGGTTCTCCGCCCTCGATGCCGTCCCGAGTGCTCGAGGTGGTGCGGACCGTAGGCTCGAACGCCAGCTTGACGAGGCCAGAGACGGTGGGGTTGGCTCCCGGCTTGGTGTGGCGGCGAGCCTCAGCGGTGCAGGAGGCCCAGGCCGAGGTCGACCGAGACGCGGTGACGTCAACGCCTAGAGCGATGAGCCCCGATTCGCGTCCCCTCAATTGGCGATCGCGCGACACGGTGAGCACGAACACGAGAAGGCATCGTGCTGCTGTCCACGCTGTTGACCCCGGTGACATCGTGTCGTTGCCAACACCATTGCCGAAGCGCATGTTAACTGCTTCACGCTGCCTTGCACCGACGTGGCCGCTGCCAAGCATCGCATCGTGCCCGACTATGCTGGCGCTACCGGTCTGGATGACCCTCCACATGCGCAGCTGCCAGCTGTGCTCGAGGCGACCATCGTCTTGCACGAGTCCTGGTAGAGCTCGCCGTAGCCACCGTCTCGCGCGCCCGGTGGAGATCACCCGCGCGTCGCGGATGCTGCCTCCCCGTGCCCTCCTCCACTGTGGCTCCTCCGCGCAGCTCAAGTACCTAATGCTCCGGCCACGTGCGGTGTACCTAGTGGACTTCGCGTGCTTTCGTACCAAACCCAACTGCCGCGTCCCGTTCGTGACGTTCTTGGAGCACTCCCGCGCGTGCCCGGGCTTCGACGAGCGCAGTGTTTGGTTCATGACGTGGCTGCTGAAGCGGTCCGGGCTCGGGAAGGAGACGATCCTGCCGTATGTGCAGCACTACATCCTGCCGTCGCGTGACCTTGAGTCCTCCCGTGCCGAGGCCGAGCTCGTCATCTTCTCCGCCATCGACGACCTGCTCGCCAAGATCGGCTACCGCGAGCACGCTCAGGGGGGGAGCTCCGCCCTAGCCGCCACGGGTGCGCGCGGCCAGGGCGCGGGCACGGGCGGGCGAGCTCCAGCCCGGCATTGGCGCGACTTGAGGCTGGCGCGCGGCGAGGAGGAAGGTGGAGCCGGGTCGCTGACAGTTTGGCTCCACTAGACAGAGAGAGAAAGAAGCAAGAGGATATGACCAGAGAATGATATTTTGGACGTTTATAGTGACCAGGCCCATATTTAAGGGCTGCTAAATGGTAAAAAACAAACATAACACACACGGAATGACTTGGAGAGCAAGAAAGTTCAGAACGATGGCACGCGTAGGAGTTCAACTTTCATAATGACTTATGTATAATTACAAACTTTTTTAATGGCACGGGGTAAAAGCCTCATGCTCCTTTGGTTTTATAGGGAATATATTCATCGGCACAGGGGGTGGTTGGCCGCCGCCGTCAAGCGTCAATCCCACAATGTGCGTGCCTATCGCGGCCGCGCAGTCCTAAACCTGATAGATATGCTTGGTGATAGGCATTTTTTGTTTAGTCTTTAGTGGCTATTGGTGGATCAGGACAATGTTTTGGATCGGTATATACGGCAAATGAAAGAGAAATCGACGGCTAGCTTACGGCTGAAAGTCCTTTGCATCTGCAGGTGACGATGCTCGATGAAGCCATGCAGGAAATACGAATCTAGCATACCCAAACGTACTCTTTTGGTCATTCTCTTTTGGATCAAGAAGTAATGCAGCTCCTTTCATTACTGTCGCTTCAAAGCATCTGCAACCTGATTAGGGCCTGTTTGGATTGCAGGTTTCTCGTAGGAACTTCAAAGGAATAGCATTCCTTTGTTTTTCTGACGTCACTGTCCGTTTGGAATGGAGGATTATAACTTCCCTTTCCTGAGGAAAGGTTTGCTTCCCATCTCAAAACGTAGGAATCAGAAAATCCACTCTGATCTCTTGGTTTCTCTTCCTATCGTGAAGTCTGAGACAAAGCGCTGACCTACAGAGAGAAGCAGCAGCCAACGCAAAGTAGATTCTTGTTCACGTGAGGTTAGGTGCTTTTAATATTTTCTAAGTATCCATATTTACCTAACATGTTACAATTCCTATGTTATAAATTTATGTGTTTCAAACAGCCTAAATTTTCTGTTCCTATCTTTTAAAATTCCGTAGTTTTTCATTTTTTATCATATTTTATTTCTGCGTTTTTTCCTATTCCCCTGTTTTGAATTTCTTCGTTCCAAACAGCTTCGTTCCAAACATACCCTTATAGTGGGTCCAGTTGTAACTGTGCCTCGCATGCGGTTCTCCTCTAGAAACTCCAGGATGATTGCATACCAAACCCCCATAATATATTGGACTGGATCGTGCTGGAGCCGCTACTGATTTGACTGATGAGGTGGAAGTGGAACAGAGAATGTTACCACCGGTCGTCATGGCGCGCGCGGCGCGGTGGTCACTTGTCAGCAGTCAAGTGATTGCTATCTTGTCTCTTTCTCCTTTGCTAATCTGGACAGCGCGTTCAAGCTGCTGTCTATAGCACGTTCGGCTGGCATAAGTCGGTTAGTAAATTGGTGGAAACTATTCGGCTGGTATTAAAGTCGGTTAGTAAATTGACAGGAACTGTTGTGAGAGAAAAATATTGTAGATTTTTAAGTAACAGGCACGATTGATCCTAGACAACTGAAAACTAAGCCGTTGGGAGCGAGCTTTCCCGTGGAATTACTCGCTTAATCGCCTTGAGTGCGAGGGCCTTGGACATTCTCGTCCTGATCGCCATCCATTGACAAGCCCATAGGGAGAAAAAGGGTGTCAGAGGACATATTCTGCACCATCTCTTTGTTACAAACGTTGGGAAGTTTACCTATCGCCTACTGGAATCAATTCCTGCTGCAACTCGAGCTGGTCACTCGGAAATTGCGATCCGTAGTAACCGCGCACTAGCAGCACTAGCAGTCGCCCTGTTCGGTTGGCTGATTCGTATCGTTGCTGGTTCGTTTATACGAGAGAAAAGTATTGACTGATTTTGATAAACAGTGTTTTTGTGAGGGGGCTGGCCAGCCCAGCCCCAGCCAGCCAGCCCAGCGATCACGGTATTGCCGTGTCGAAGCCTCAAACGCAAGGGCAAAACCGCGTACAATTTGCGTTGGAAAATACTAGTCTGTACGTACCTTGTGTCGGGCGGAAGTAGTAGCCGTTGGCCCAGTACCTGACGTAGCACTGCGCCAGGTATACGTCGGCGGCCAGCGCGGTGCCGCAGGTGCCCTTGAGCTGGCCGACCGCCTGCGCCAGGCACGCCGTGCAGTCGGCCGCCGCGAGGTCGCCCAGGCACTGCGCCACGCCCTGCACGCTGCCGGAGCTGCTCACCTTGTACCCGCCGCTGGCCCCGCCCACGCCCTGCTGCAGGTCCCCGAGCACGGCGTCCCGGTTGCTGAGGAACCCGCCGTCGCTGCTGCTGCTGGTGCTGCACTTGCGGTACACCATGGCGGCGTCGGGCGTGCCCAGGAAGTTGGTGCTGTCGTACCGCACGTAGCACCCTTCCAGCTGCAGCGACGCCGCGTACGACGCCGCGCACACCTGGCTCAGCTGCGCCAGCGCGTCCCGCACGCACGCCGCGCAGTCGGCGCCGCCCAGGTCGCCGCGGCACTGGTACAGACCGTACGCGGCCGTGCCGTTGGCACCCGCCGTGAAGCTGTTGTACCCGGCGTTGGGCGCCGCGCTGGCGATGGAGGCGAGGAGCGAGTCCAGGTTGCCCTCGAAGGGGGTGCCCGGCTGGTACTTGGACGGCGAGCAGCCGGCGTAGATGAACGTGCCCGTGGCCGCCTCGCCGACGCCCGCCGCGCTGAGCCCGATGATGATGATGGCGGCGAAAACAACCGCAGCGACGCTGGAGCGGCAAAGATGGCTGCGCGGGCGATGCATGACTGACGGAACTGCGCGCGTTCTTGCCGTGCGTCGCTGGCTGGCTGGCCCTGGGGCTGGCGAGCAGTGGCGATCGCCCGATGCTTTTCCGAGTCCTTGACTCCTTGTCTAGGCAGTGCCAGTGAGGAGAGAGGTGGTGGTGGTGGGGAGTTTACAGAATAAATGCGCGCTTTCGTTGCGCTTGGGGAAGCTGGAGGACTTGTGGTGCGCGCGCGGCCTCTCTAGAAATTTTATACGTCGGTCGAGTCGAGTCCACACGACGATTCCTGCTCGAACGGCTGGCCGGTGACTCTGGTCTGGCTCCGGTCCATCCGGGGATCATCGTCGTCAGTCAGGCGAGAGCGAGACTACACGAGGCGTAGGCACAGGGGAACGAACGGCCGTCGCTTCTCCTTCTCTGTCTCCCCAGCTGGCGAGATAAGAGTGCAGCATGGGCAGTTGCGTGGCGCGACTCCGACTGTTGTCGCAGACCGGTGACGCCTTGACATGGTAGTAGTACAACATAGCACATATGGAAGCACAAGTACATGGAACAGCAAATAAAGCGGAACTTATCGCATTAGAGAGATTTGGCGAGTTCAGATCATCATCTCATTCAAGGTCTGTCTGGGGTTTCCCTAAGCAAGCTGCTCTACTATAACATCTTTGACAGCACTGCATGCTTCGATTCCCTCTCTTCGATTAGCTTTAACAAGTCATAATCGCATTCACGAAGAACTGGATCTCCCCCGTCGGAGAGTCGACCCAATGCATATGGCACATGCCCCTCATCAAGGTGTGAGACGTCTTCGCCTTTTGAAAGAAGTAACGTGGCCTCTCTTCTTTTCTCAAGGTGAATGGCTGCTTCCTCTGGATCTTCAGGAACATAAGTGTTCCAGTCGTGCACATACTGTGCATAATATTCGAATATCTTGAACCGGTGAGCCATCTCGGCGTGGTCGCGTTGCTTCTTGAAAGCCTTGCACCAGCGTCGGGCCCATACAGCTTCATCCGACTTATAATGGCCTGTTTGTTCATCGGTTTATGGTGATCGCGACTTGCTTTCGCGTGATTCGAGGATTTGTGTGTCCGTGTATCCTGACCGATTCTGGATCGGCGACCCGGGGAGAGGATTAGTAGGCCCATCGTTGTTCGTCCGGGTGTGATCGCTTCCACGACTCATAACAGTGGCACGTACTGTGACACTAACGTCAATTATACAGGGGTTACTTCAGGGCAGCCCCAACGCAGGCTAACAGCTGCGTTAGCCTTAAATAAAAGTGCAATGCCATGTAGATAGAAAAATCTGGGACATATACTTTTCCCAACGCAATGTACTGCTCGTCTGTATAGATGGCCAACGGGCCGGGCCGGGCACGTGAAAAGCACGGCCCATAGGGGTCGGGCCGGCACGACATGTCGGGCCCCCTGGGCCGTGCCTCACAGGGCCACGGGCCTGGCCCTATGGGCCGATTTCCGTGCCGAGCCAGCTCGAGAAGCACGCCACAGCTAACAGGCCATGCTAGCCCAAGGCACACTGAGAGAGAGAGAGAGGTGCAAGGGCAGGAAGGGGCACCCGTCGCGTGCGGCGTGCCCGAGGAGAGAGGGCGCCGCCAGAGGGAGGAGAAAGCGCCGCCACCGGATCTCCGCCGCCAAATCCACTTGCACGCGGGGAGGAGGATGCTGGATCCGCCGCCGAGGACGAGCAGGGGGCTAGATCTGCCGCTGGGGATGAGGTGGGGGCCGGATCTGCTGCCGAGGACGAGGTGGGGGCCGGATCCGCCGCGGGGGACGAGGCGGGGGCCGGATCTGCCACGAGGGAGAGGTGGGGGCCGGATTCGTCGTCGAGAACGGGGTCGGGGCCAGATTCGCCGCCGGGGAGGAGGTGGGGGCGGATCCGCGCCCCCACGCGCGCCGCGCTCGCCGCCGTGGTTGGAGGGAGAGGGAGGAGGGGGCGTCGCCATGGTGGGAGCGAGGAGGGGCGCCAGCGTGGTTGGAGGGAGAGGGAGGGCCACCGAGGGAGGGAGAGAGAGTGGGGGGAGGGCGAGACCACGTGGGGTGGGACTGCACGGGCGAGCGGGGTGGGGGAGGGGACTGCACGGGAGGGAGGAGGGGCGTCGCCATGGTGGGAGCGAGGAGGGTCGCCGGCGTGGTTGGAGGGAGAGGGAGGGCCACCGAGGGAGGGAGAGAGAGAGTGGGGGAGGGGACTACATGGGCAAGCGGGGAAGGGAAGGGGGAGGGGACTGCACGGGCGACCGGAGAGGGGGCACGGGGAGGCGACAGGCCAGGCCGCTAGTGGGTCGGCTGCTCTGTAGCAGGCCGTGCCGTGCCGGGCCACGTGCCTGCCCCAGGCACGGCCTGCTCCTCCGGGCCGGGCCAGCCCGAGCCCGCTAGCCTCCGTGCCGGCCCGTGCTTGGGCCGGGCCTACGGGCTGCATGGCCAAATATACTCGTCTGTCCTCTTTGTTTTGCATGCACTGAAAAGTATCTGCTGTTTTTGTGGCATGACGTGCAGGGATTGGACGAGGCTTGGTGTGGTCCTGTTAAAATGTGCGCCAACACTCCTCTTCACTAGTGGTCTGAACTTTTTGTGAGATGGGGCTATCGCCTTCTCTGCAGATCACTCTAACGCACTGCGAGGCTGCTATACAAACCGACGTGGAGGCCGAGTGCTTATGTGTTGGTTGAGGCCACACCACAGGGTGGAGCGTTGGGGTCGGCCTCAGCAGCAAGCCGGCACTGATCCCCGGCTGTTGGTATGGTTCAATGGGAGGGATCCACCGATCCAGTGTGCTTTTCAGGGGACGACGGATTTCCATCTACTAATGTCAGAATTCTGATGGATGCACCTACTACATGCATTATCGGCAACATCGAACTTTCGAAGCGTCTAGAGCACTATGGTTTCCTTCCATTGCAGGATGACACGATCGAGCGCGGGCTTTACTGGATTCCTCGAGATAAAAAAAATACGAGCACGGAAACAAAATTCAGTCGCGCAACAGCTAGGCGGACTCGAGACCGGACTGGACTCGGAAAGCAAATTAACTGAAGAAATAATAACTTTAAATTTTATTATTTTCCAACATGTTTTTATAATAGCTTTCTAAACGATTTTGCATTGGGAATCACAACTATTTCTAACTAACTAAATCTTTTTTAATAAGTTTTCTTCTGTCCCTTACTGCTTTCTGACCTAGATTCTTTTATTTTCTTAATTTACGTATGTGTCCTAATTTACTCCGGTCCTTCAGAGAAAAAGTCTAGCTGGGAGCGGATATAGACTCTCTCTCGACTGTGGTAGCCATTGGATGGTAAACAAAGTTCCTTTTTTTTTTAAAAGGTAAAAAAGCTCTTGAGTGTTCTCACCCCTCAAACACACACGGGTACTCTGTACACAGCTTCGGGGTTTGTTTTTTTTATGAGTGGAAGCTTCGGGGTTTGGGTGTCACGAAGATAATGGACACGGTTGCCAAAAACTCAAAATCAGGGTGCGTTGGGGTCAAATGGATTACTCTCTCTATATAGCCCATCTTGGCTTATACTTCAGTCTGGGCCTTAGAAATCTTCGGCTTCATTTTTGCACGGACATGAAATCATGTTAGGGGCCCTCCACACGATTTGTGGACTTGTGGTCATGAAATAATTCTGTTGACGAGGCCCAGTATTTACTTCATATTAGGGCCAGTACATTTCCCGAAGTAAGGCCCAAAATCTGGTTTTGATGGGAAAACGTTGTGGCCCTGAAACTGCCGTGCTGGTTGGCCCAGGTCTTCGGTCCTCATTTAGCCATGCTTCCGAGTTCCGAACGAAAGCATCTGCAGCAAGCTGTTTCGAAGTGCTTGGATAGAAAATTTTGGCGGAGTTAGGACTGGAGGGCTGCAGGCTAAAATCTTCACACCCTTTCGGAGGCACTGTTGAGTTCTCATATTATGTCACAGTTTGGTGTGTCTGGGTCTGGCTCGAACTCGTTTGAGCCCTGATGGAGTCAGGCAGCTGATCGTCTTTACTCCCGAGGAATCAGCAGTATCGAGTTTCTTTGCCTAACTCCATCTTGTGTGCTAGGCTATCTTTAAGATTGAGATGTACTCCAGGATTATATATGTGGAAATCTATCGCTTTGTTCGCTTGAATTTATTAGTCCGTCTTATCAGCCATGTTAGTGTTTTTCTCCCACAAGTAAAATCTGGGAATGGATTGTGTAAATCCAAAGGCTGAAAGGGCCCCCAACTCATGGGCCTAATTTTACGGATTGCATATGGGTCATGTAAATAAAAGATGGAGTTGGATTGGATTGGCTTGTAAAAAGGTTGGGCTGTAGATATGGCCTGAGTCGTTGCACGGATCGCCTGAACAGGGTCGGCCCGAGGATGCTGGAAACGGATTCTGGCTTTGGCGTCTCCCTCGCAGAGTCGCAGTCGAGGGGCGGCGGCGGCGCAGGTTGAGGAGGAGGCGGCGGCGGCAGCAGCAGCAGCAGCAGCGATTCGGTGTCCGAGATCCTTCAATCAGCGGCATTGCTTCTCCATCCGTTGCCATCGCTTCCTCAGGGCGGCGGTAGCAGCGATTCCTCAGGCCCTATTATCATGAAAACAAATTAGGGCCAAAAGATTAGCAGCTCGCGCCAAAAATCCCTCCCACTCCAGCAACAACTCCTCATAAAGCTCCGCAAAAGCAGTAATTTCTCCCTCGTGCAGTTGTGCACTCCTCGGCGGAGGCTCCAAGTTGCGGCACGGCACCAAAATCCAGGCGGCGCAGCAGGGGCGGCGGGTGTGTCTTGCCCCGCGACTCCATCCTCTCATCGTGCGCGCAGGCATACGGTCGGAAGGCGGCGGCAGGCCGTCTCCGTTTCGCGAGTTGCGGGTTGCAGCTTTGGTCTGGTTCTTTCTTATGCTGCAGCTTATCTCCTCTCCGTTATCTGCTTATTTCCTCAGATTGGAACTTGACCATTTGTCTTTTTGTTAGCAGATCATCGTTGCACGCGTCTTCAAGAAATCCAGAGCAAAAGCTACAGGTGCAGATCTGCTTATGTTCTTTTCGTTTCTTTTATCTAAATGGATTATTTTATTTTATTTACACCTTTCTAGACTGATCTCCTTAAGAACGGATTGTTTATTTGTATTGGTCTGCTTCCATCTATGATATTGGTCAATGCTTTTATCTGCTATGATGCACACGGTTAAAATTTGTTTTCTCAGTTCTTGTACAAAGTTATCTTCATATCAGTATAAAATTTATTTTAGTATTACATGATTCCTTTCATTTATTATATCTTTTAATTTATCAATTACACACGTGTTATTCAATAAGTACTGGGTTTATTTAATTTTAATAGCTGATACACAGAGAATGGATGGTGATTTCATCACAGGTTAAAATTCATGATGGGGGTTCATTTTCAGAAGAAGGCCCACTTTCTTATGATGGTGGCCAAGTGAGCATTTTTAGAAAAATTGACTGAGAGAACATCATTTTTTGACATAGTAGATATGGGCAAAGAAGTAGGGTTTTAAAATGGAGATGGATTTTTTTTATAGAATTCCCGGCTTTGACCTTGAAAATGGTCTTGATTATATTCATGATGACCAATCTGTTGCAACAATGCTGCGTTATGCAAAGAGAAGTGGCTCCATTGTAAATTTGTTTGTAAATCATGAAAACAAATTTACAAACATTTTGCAGTCAGCTGTACTATTATCATGAAAACAAATTAGGCTTATAATTTTTTGTGAAATTCAGCTTCTTTGCGTCTTACTTTAGTATCCTATCTAATTGATTGTCATTCATTGGTTTCAGGGGACTCTAATTGATTAGTCTGAGTGTTTGATATTATGGAGAGGATTTCATCAGCAATTGCAGCAGAAGTTGAGGATAGTCTTGATGCTATCTTCACTGATCAGTCAGGCCGGTCAAGGAAAAAGAGGGCTAAAGTTTGGGCTTATGTTGACTCAGAAATCGTTGATGGAATTGAGAAGGCTGTGTGCAAGTATTGCAAGCTCCGGTCGTTTTCAACTACTGCTATGGAGTTATTTACTCATCTGGAATATGCAGAGTTGAGAGTACTAGAGTAGTTGTATCTAGCTGGCATTTTCTTACTGATGAGGTCTTAGATATAGTTGAATCGCCGTGTGGCTCTGAATGAGTTGTTTTCAACTACTAGCTGATATCGTTGTTTCCTATCCTATTATTTACCATCAGCATTCTAAAGTTGCCATCATTGTTTAATTGCTTCAGTAGTCAGCAATGCTTTGATTGTGAACTGTAATAGTAAAATGTACCTATATTCAGAAATGCTTTGATTTTACTTTAGCTATTCTTCTACATATGTTACTTCAACAATGCTACTGCTAAATGTCCTCCACTAGCAACATGTGTGTCCTGTCCAAGTTGGTAAAGAACATGATTTTTTCTTAAGCTCAACACTAGTACCGTGATATGAAACTTTTTAAGGTAGAGCATAATGCTTGCTTTCATTCTTAATTTGGATTGTAGGCTACTAAAACTGTTATTACATATTTTCATGATCTACACAATTAATTGTGATTATAGCCATGTTAACTTCAAAACCAGCTCCATGTCATTTTCCTGCTCTATATATTCAGTACATGCAAGCTCTGTTCTTTTGTAGCTCCATTCAGCAGTTAGGCATTGTGTTGTCTGAATTTTGCAGCACGTCAGTGCATAGCTTTGATCTGGTTTCAGGTTTGCCTGGTGCAGTTCGAGTGAGAGGAACTGCAGTGCATGAACTCATTTGTATGCATTGTCATTTCCATGACACAATGATCACTAGTTAAATAATTATTGCATATTTTGTCTTAAGTGCTTATTTACTGAACTAAGCAACGTCTTGTCCTTGTTCATTCACAAGCCATTTGAGCTAGCTCATGTGATGTCTCGGTATGCATGCATATATGTACTGTATTGATCTCATTTGGTCACTAGCATATCAGCGGTACTTTTGGAAGTTTTGAGTTAATCTCTGTGCTGATCCTTATTTGCTCTTGCCGATTAAAAATATATGCATGTGTTTCAGCTCATATATGTACTTGCTCACTTAGGTTTATTTCTTGGGAGGCAGCTGTGTGTAACCAGTTAATTAGTGATTAATTAATTCATGCTTTGCCGTTCTGCTTCGGTGCCGCTTTGACAACACAATGCCTAATGTGTGCTGAAAATGTCCAAATGTGTGTTGTCTTAATGTGTGGGGCTGGTTATGGTGAGGTGTGGTGGTTGCTGTTTTTTCAGTTAAGTTATCATGTCTTGCTGTTTTTCTACTGCTTAAGTGCTTGTACTCATTTCCTGTCATTTGCAACAGCTGCTGCTTCTACTACTCTCCTATATGGCAATAGTTGTTGCTACTTTAGATAGGCAATAGTCTTCTTAGTACAAAGATAGGCATGAGTACTTTACATGTTTCTTGCATTTTAGATTTTGAAATAAGATTTTCAGTGTTGCTATGTTTCAGGTGCAAGGATCAAATTATTTTGGAAGAAAACTGGTAGTTCTACAAGATGCAGCTGGCAGTCTTACAATGGCATTGTTAGTAAGAAATTGTGACTTATGTCATTCAGAGAAGGACAATACATATTTGCATGACATTATTTCTTATTTTCTTGAATTAAATCAATTTGCACGGACATATGTAGCAGATGGATGGAGAAACTTGGATCCGGCTACATGTTATTTTTTTTCGTCTTTTTAAATTAAATTAACATATCAGTGCTAGTGGCCGTGCCCGTGATTTGGTTAATCAGGGCCTTGTACTCATTGCATTACTGTACATGTGCTTGCTTGTGTGAGCCCTCAGATTGCATTTAGGATCCGGCCCGAGGATTCAAAAAGGGCTGGGGCTAGATTAGGATGGTGCGACGTGTAGGATTGGATTGAACCGAGCTGAAACAAATCAGTAGGTGCTAGGATCGGCCTGGGTGTAATAATTGATCACATAGGATTGGAGTGGGGTTAGGGGCCGGATCACAGCCCATTATCAGGCGGAGCTGCCACAGAGAAAACATGGCCACAACAAAACAACATCATCTTGTTTCTCCTAGTTGATTGCTCTCGTCTTTTTTCATAAACGATATCGTGTGACACTGCCTAAATATTCCCTCTGAGTTCGGTTTGCACCCCCAGAGAGTACAGTTTGCGCTTATATACTACTCATCAATCTGAAACAGTAGTTCTTGGCTGGGCCATCCCTGCACGTCGCATCAGACTGAACCGTACCCTGCAGCTAGTAGTAGTATGCAGCACCGACGCACTGAATATAGGCCCGTTCGTTTGGGTTTGATTGGCTGGTAAGCTATGTCTAAAAGTAATGTCGGTTGATTTGGTGTGAGAAAAAATACTATTTATTAGCTGAAAAAATATAACTTATAAGCTCAACAAACCCAAACAAAACAGGGGCGATACTCTCTGGTCGTCACGCATCCGGGTGCCGGGTCTATCTATGCTTTGTCTTCCATTTCTTTCTGACATTTACCGGAGCTAGCTATGTCGAGGTCAAAATAAAGTACTCCAAGCTTGCATTACCACCACATGAAAACGGAGTGTTTTGACTCGATCCGCAACGAGTACGGACACCGCGTCGTCCTGTTCTTGTCGTCCTAGTGTTGCAGAAACGATACAGTCTCGATCTGGATAGCACCACATAACCAACGCTAACACAGTCCAGATATAGATATATTCATATACATCATCATCCAGCTCAACTATGTCAATCTGCCATGACGCATAGCATAGGCCGTAACGAAACTCTCCATTTTTTTCGTACCTGCCGTGACCCTTCCCTGACATCGGGATCTAAGCAGTGATGAGCTGCTGCTTTGTCTGCTCACTTGTCCAATCGTGCTGCGCTCTTCTGGCTTACAGTCAAGCATAACGGAGGTGGTGGAATTGAAAAGGGACGCGAAGGAGCCGTACGCCCTGCAAAGACGACGTACTCCTATATCTTCCTTTTTCCGAAAGATGGACGGCAGATTTTCTAGGAGTAGTTCGGCTTTCTTGATCGCCTAACAAAATGCATAGCAGCAGGATATCGTTTTTTTTTTCCTCTGATGAAAGACCCGGCGGGCCGGGCGTGTGTGAACGCTGATATGTCATATGCCCGTGGTCCGGCCCGGCGGAGCGCCAATCCTGGGCCCCAGGCGGAGGAGCGAGACCGGCCGGGGAAAGGACGAAAAGGGTCGTGATGGACGCCACGCCAGTGCACAACGCGCGCCGCGCGAAACGGCGATCACAACTTTTTGGCAAAGCCGGGGAGATGTCGCGGCTCTATCTTCTTTTCTCTATCTCTCTCTCCGGCTGGACTCTGGAGGCTGGAGGCTGGCCTGCGCTTGCGTGGCGTGGTGGTGCGCGGCCGCATGATTGCGTCCGTGCAGCCCCCACGCCGGAACGGTGAGCGCGCCCGTTCTTTGCTGCCGCCTGCCGGGTACCGGGATGTATCTGCCTTGCCTTGCCTGCGCGCCCGAGCCGCGAGGGAGAGCACCAGGTCCCTGGTCCTTGCCACCGAGAGCCATCAGCGGCGCGTTTGCCCCGTGAACGGACAGCGGCCTCCTTGTACGATCCCATGATTGTTGCCGTAGAATTCTGGTAGTGCACAGCAGCCGCCGCGCGTCCCCGTCGACCAAGCGCCAGGAAATCTCGTCCTGCTCCCTGCTGCCAGCGCCAGGGGCCAGGGCGGTGCACTGTACTCGCCGGACACACGGCGGAGCTTATTACCAGTCACCACGCACGCACGCTTCCTCGCGAGAAGGACAGGGACAGGGACAGGGACGCCTAGCGAGGCCAGCCAGCGCGCTGGCGTGCTGCGTGCAAAAGCGGCGCGGGGCCGAAACGGCGTGCTCCAACTGCCCGACTCGATCCATCCTGATTCCGGCGTGGGGTACGGTACGGTACGGTTCGTGCAGTGGTTGGCGCACCGTTTTCACCGCCCGAGCACGCTGAAATCTGGATGGCACGCTTTCCCGGGCATCTGATTCTGGCGTATTCACTAGGCAGCAGAGACATCGGCTTCATGAGAAGTTTGCGGTCAAACGAGGCACACAAAAAGACAGAGCATTTGCTCTCGTAATACTCCAGTACTACTGGGATTGGCAAAACGTGGAGGATTCAGCACACTCGGTCAGCGACAGTTGGATGATCCGCGAGAAAGCGCATCGCATACAGGGGAAATTCCAGCGGTTTGTAGATGAATCGGCGTATTCGGGACAAGAATATAGGCATCGACGAACGAAGAAGAGTAGCGGATGGGATGCATCAGTTAAACAGGACCAAGAATGGAAAGAACAAAGTCAGCTAGGCTTAGGCAGCCCCGTTCTGATGGAAACACCCACATGTACACCATCCGCCTCCGCCGCCGGCCGGGCGGCGGTGGTCAGGGGCCTTCCCTGTGTCCCTCACCCCCCACCCCCTAACGACTAGTGCCCGCCTACCACCTGCCGAAGCCCTTCTTCCCCGCGGCGGCCAGGGCCGCGGCCTGCTCGAACCGCGCGGCGGGGCAGGGGATGGTGATGACGCCGGGGTGCTGGAACCCGAACTCCTCCTCGGCCTCCCTGAGCAGCTCGCCGAACATGGGGTGGTTGAAGTACACCACGGGGACCACGTACCGCAGCGACTGCGACGCCTCCCCGCCGCCGCCGACGTACACGGCCACCTGCCCCTTGGGCGTGGTCACCACCTGCTCGCGGCCGTCGCCCAGCATCCGGTGCCCGCCGGCCCTCCACCCGAGGAGCCTCAGACGCCGCGCCAACGACCGGCCCCACCGCAGCACCGGCGCGAGCTTCCTCGCGGCGCGCTCGGGCGTGCTGGGCTGCTGCTGCAGACGGCGATAGCCTCCCCGGCGACGGCGCCGGCCGCAGAGCGCCCATCGCCACAGGCCGAGCAGCTTCCGGCCGAGACGGACCCCGCCGTGGCGGGACCTCCTTAGCATGGCGAGGAGGATTGGAACAGACCGCGGAAAGATCTCTCCTTCGTTGAGCAGAGCAGACGCAGGGCGTTAATGGTGTGGTGCGGAGCTGCAACGGAAGCGCGCAGGAGACGAGACGAGACGTCGTGAGGGTGAGGCCTGCCGCCTGAGAGGAAGGAATGTGAACCCGGAGGGGGACCCGGGCTGTTTTATAGAGCGCCGAGTGGAAAACTTTGGGGGTGCGGGGCTCGGTTTGGCCTGGCTCTGCTTGCCCACCGGCAGACTGGCTTGATATCGCAGTTGGCTTGGATTTGCCGGGCTCTCGTCGTGGCCCGGCGGCGTTTGTTCGTAATGGCTGGTGTGCCTCGGACGGTGCGTGGTCCATGATTCCTTTGGCTCCGCAGACATGTTGCCCGACCTGAATTTCTTTATTTCATTGATTGATCTAGGCCCCTTGAAGGGTGCCCATCAAGGTTAAAGATACATCATCAGAGTTCGTGATCTCAATTACATAGATGTACTAAGTATAGACACTATGCATCTGCTACAGCTCTGTCTTTCTTTGGCAACCGCATCCCCCGTATCTTAGCATCAGCTTTTATCAATAAAAATGTCTGCCGTAGTGTGGCCGCCTCGTCTCTAAACACGACGCCGTTCCATATATGCCAATAGCATAGGCCATAAAAGTACTGAAATGACGTTTTGGGAAGCTTGGAGGACATTGGACGCTGATCATATACGTCCATTAGAAGACGGTTGATTAGTTTGGAACACAAGCCGCTGCCAGAATTCTTGAGCAAACGAGCAGTCAAAGACAATGTGTTCACCTGTTTCCTCTTCTTGGTTGCAAAATTCACAGACTGGGCTATCTACAACGGTCTTACGGCAAAGATTCACTCGACATTGCACCCTCCTATAGATCAGAAGCCAAACAAAGGTATGGTTAACCTTCCTATTGCTTTGTGCGGTTTCCTTCCAAACAACTTTGTTTCGTGGTCGCTCCAAAGGTATGGTTAACGCGGAAGGAACGCGCTCATCCATCGATAGTGCTAGTATTTACTACCGAAGTTACTTGTTCTTTTATTATCGGCCATGTCGATTGTCGATTGTTTAGTACTAATAGCATTTTCTTTAATTTGGTGTAACCGGGAATGTGATCTGTCTTTGCTAGTACGTATGTACGGACACGGTACACAAGCTGAGGCCTGATGTCACAGAATATTAACCCCAGCCCCAAGTCCAAATCCACCTCGTTTTCGTACTGCCCGCCAAAAAAGGTTGTCCCTAGACTGTACTGTCATTTTTTCATCGAGGTGGCGATTGGCTAAACACAAACACTTTTTGGCAAACGAAAAGCTATCTGTTACGACAGTTACTGCAGAGTGACGGCGAGCTCGATCACACGGTCACACGGGTGCCTCCGACCGAATTTTTTATTTTTAGCTCTTTTTTTGAATTTTTTTCATAAATATGTCCCTGGAGGTATGATTTTAAAATCTGGACTATTAGCTCGGCGTCAGTGTTGCTGGCGCCGAGCTGCATCGAGCTTACTACTGCTCGGCGCCATCGTTGCTGGTGCCGAGCTCGGGGCCACGTTGGCGCCATGGACGCTGACATGGCAACCAGCTTGGCGCCGTGGATCTTGGCGTCGAGCTCGGCGCCAACAATTCTGGCGCCAAGCCCTCTTACGTATGGGCCCGAGGTTAGGACTAAGAGGCAGGTAAGAGTTTGTGGTAGATGTTAGTATGTACTATTATGGATTTTGTAGTTACTTTTCTGTAACTATTTGAGACTGTATGGACATTGTGGACTATTTGGACTATGGATGACATATTATGTTGATTGTGATATTCGTTGTGGTTGTATTGTGCTCTTTGGACAATTAAATGTTTAGATTATATAATGATGTCTCTGTTTGTAACTATGGATGCTCTTGAAATAAGGGAAAACTCTTGCGAATTTTTTCCGTGAATCATTAATTATACTACACTGCTAAAAAGGCACAAATGTAGTATATAGATTAAATATAAATTCATTAGAACGTGTATAGTCTAATCGTATCATACATACGCTTTGTAGATGAATCTAGGCTTTTCAGTAAGAGTGAACGAATCTAGACTTTTCAGACAATGAAAATAGACTTCAGACGGGCGCAGACAGCCGACCAGCAAAAACCCAGGTGTCGGGACTCCCGACTTGGGTCGGGACTTTTGACTGTCGGGAGTTCCGACTCACGTCGAGACTTTCGACGGCCATAGTCAGTGCGCAGGCTAAGTGACTGGGCGTCAGGACTTCCGACATGAGTCGTGACTTCCGATGGTCGGGAGTTCTGGCTTACGTCGGGACTTCCGACACCTAACAGTCACTGAAAAATATTCTACATGCTCATGGAGTGCTAGAGTGTCTCTCTTTTGATTTTATTTTTATGCTTTAGCACTCTATCTTCCTTAGACCAACTAAGTTTGCATCTCCTTTATAGTACGGCGGATCCTAAATTCAAAAACAAAAATAAAACATTTGAAGAACGCTTTGAGTTTCTCCGCCTTTACAACTTCAAGAATTGAGGGATGCCATTTCATCTTTATCAACTATTTAAATATTTCATGGGACTAATAGCTGCGACATATCTCATTAAGATCACATTAGTCCCTAATTTGGATGTCATCAATATACCAAAACCAACATAGAGGGCAAATGCACTTTCAATTCCTCAGTCTGAAACTATACATGAGTAAGCAACTCATCATCTGAGTACCAGTCCTCTACCAAAATCTTGTTGCTATGGCTAGGCTCACCTGCATTGCTCTAACCTGCGTGTCGCCTGTAGTAAGCGGCCTCCGCTTCATCTGTGGCCTCTGTGGCATAAGTGAAGAATGTGTCGTCATCCTCCTCCATCTGTAAGCCCACCTCTGCTAGAGCGATGAGCTCGCTCAGTCTGCCAGTGTCGTCCTCAGCCTCCTCCGCCTAGAAGCCCACCTCTACTAGAGTGATGAGCTCACTCAGTCTACCAGTGTCGTCCTCTGCCTCCTCCGTCTGCAAGCCCGCCTCAACAAGAGCGATGAGATCGCTCAACCTGGCAGTGTTGTCCTCATCCTCGTTCCCCTCATCAGACAACACAATCGGTGATTGAATAGCGCGACCAGCTCGTGTTTTGTGCTCATCTAACTTCTTTTCCTCATACCTTGTATGAGCCACCTCTGCGGCATGGTCCTCGCTGCATCTAATCCCTTCATGTATAAAATACAATCAATTAGCAACGCGATTATATTACATTTAAAATCAGGCAACGAAAAAAAGGCTTTTAAGCACTCACTGACATATAATGCAACAACATGCTCGTTCAAGACCTGCATCTGTATCTTGTCTCCTCCCTTGGCTCATTCCTTGCCCTCTCCGTATTCGCACAGAGGAGGTTCCTCAAGTCATCTAACTGCAGTTAGGTGCTTCTCCTTAGCCGTCATTGGCGGAGGGTTAGGGGGAGTGGAACCCAACGCTGGAAGTGCTCATGTGGATGTCTCCCTCCACACCAATCGTCGAAAAGGAGGTACCTAGGGTCAAACTTCTCTGCACCATCGATCCACTTAAAGAAAAAACACCTCTCATCGTCCTACACAACAAGATTCCAACAAAATATTAGTAGCCTACTTACATAAATAAAAAAAGATAGTAGAAATAATTACTTACATTAAAACAACTGCATGTGTAGAAGCAACGCGCCGCTGTGTTTGGATGTCTCGATTGAAACACGTCGGTCGGAAAACCACAGTCGCAGTTAGGGACATGGAGGTCAGGAGGGACGGGGCATCTTTGCTAGACGCGTCGAGGTATAATTCTCGAGGACGACCCCGTTTTTGTCAAAACTCCCCCCGATACATTTCTTGCATCTAACAAAATGGTTGTAATTTAACAAACCAAAATCAAAACATCACTAATTAATGTCAATGAGAACCATAACTACAATACAACCAATTTCGTTTTAAGAACTGAAAGCAATTAACATTAACCATAAACCTAGGGTTTCCCATTTGATGCACAACAATGAACCCATAACATAACAACATGCGCTGCGGTTACCTAGGGTTGCTAGCTTTTCCATGTCTTGGCATCATCCTACGGTTATATAATACAAATATTAAAAATTGCATGAAACCCTAAGTCATGACGATTCTTAGGTTGAAAAATCCGACTAATATATACCGAATCGATGCGAAAAAAACTAGGAGGGGAGCGATGATACCTTGCTCTCAAAGATCTACGGATCAAATCAAAGTTTCCAAGATCCAATATGCCGATTCGTGAGGTAGGACGAAGTGGGGAGAGAAAAAACCCGAGAGGGAGGAGAAAGAAGAGGAAGAAGGCTCGGGCAGGAAGGTTGGGGCCGGGGTTAAAACATCACCTCGACGCTATAGATCATGACGCCAAGCTCGGCGCCAAGATCTATGGCGCCGAGCTCGGCACCAAGCTTGGTGCCAGGATCTGTGGCGCCGGGCTGCCTGCCAAGTCATCGTCACGTCTGCGTCGAGCCCAAAACCTCGACGCCAGCAACAATGACGTCGAGCAGTGTAAGCTTGGCGCCAGCGGACGCCGAGCTAAGGGTCTAGATTTTAAAATCATACATCGAAGGACATATTTGTGAAAAAATTCAAAAAAAAGCTAAAAAAATAAAAAATTCGGTGCCTCGGATCAGCCCGACTGTGAAAAAAAAATCACGGCGTTTGCTGGGGACCTGGGATACGCAGACATCTGGCACACGTACGTGTGACCAGGTTGCCGCGAATCTGCGGCATCTGAGATCAGGCAACAGGGGAGCTACAAGCTGTTGTGATCTATCCATCCCATGACCTGAATGATGTCAAGTATTCATGGAGCAGGT
This sequence comes from Miscanthus floridulus, assembly GCF_019320115.1. Lineage (NCBI taxonomy): Eukaryota > Viridiplantae > Streptophyta > Magnoliopsida > Poales > Poaceae > Miscanthus > Miscanthus floridulus. The sequence goes on along the minus strand of NC_089591.1, from coordinate 61,337,879 downwards.
CTGAACTGTTGTCGCAGATTTATCAAACACCTTCGACTCCGTTCGAAACCAGAACCGTGTTGGCCACATGTGGGGTGGGGCAGAATGCCAGAGACACGACGTGTGGATCCTGTCCGGCTGCACGCCCTGTCCGGCTGCACGCCGCTCCCAGTCCGAGCTGCACCGGGTGCATCTCCTCCCAGTCGAACTTTCGTCGAAGACCGTACGAACTCAGTGGACTAAATGGCTTTTCTGATTTGTTTTCTCGAACAACTTTGTTTTTGACTTTTTTTTTTTCTCTCCAAACGCATGGCTGAATGCGGCGGATGCTGATATTGCTAGTTCTCCAAGCAGCCTGTTCTTGCTAGAAGAAAAAACGTTTGTATGACATTGTCGAAGCTGCCTGCTGTACTTATGTTATTTTTAGAGACTTTTCCCTGTGTGCCATTATAAAAGATCGTAATCCCCTGTGTGCCCCTGAAAAAATTCAGCGGTCTTCAGCGCCACTACTCCAACTTTTTCGTGTCATCTATGCCACTTCCGTCAGTTTTGGCTCTAACGCCGTTAAACTGCAGGTGTGAAAAGACGAAAATGCCCTTAAGTTCAAATATGTTATTAATTTTTTTTGAGCATCTTAACGACTTCAAATGAAAAAACTCAAAACTAGAAAGTTGTAGATCTCGTCGAGATCTATAATTTTCATATAAATTTTTTTTTCATTTAATTTCGCAAAAAAAAATGATTTGATATGATTAATATATCTTAGAAAAATCATATTATTTTTTTTGCGAAATTAAATGAAAAAAAAAATTATATGAAAATTATAGATCTCGACGAGATCTACAACTTTCTAGTTTTGAGTTTTTTCATTTGAAGTCGTTAAGATGCTCAAAAAAAATTAATAACATATTTGAACTTAAGGGCATTTTCGTCTTTTCACCCCTGCAGTTTAACGGCGTTAGAGCCAAAACTGACGGAAGTGGCATAGATGACACGAAAAAGTTGGAGTAGTGGCGCTGAAGACCGCTGAATTTTTTCAGGGGCACACAGGGGATTACGATCTTTTATAATGGCACACAGGGAAAAGTCTCTTATTTTTAATCAGGTAAATCGACTGTTTGACTGGCTCGGGTTGTTTTTCACTATGGAGTGGAGATTGTTTAGTGCTACCGTTTTCTTTGGAGTAAGTGTAACCTGGAAGCAGTTAATCTATACAGTAAAGTAGGTGGTACAAAACGGAGCACACTTACGTCACAGAATTTAACCCCAACCTCGAATCCAAATCCACCTCATTTTCGTGCGGCCCGTCATAGGAACTCAATAGTGTTTAGATGAGCAGAACAGGGTGTCACTCTCCAGCCTGCAATGTCATTTCCCTGGCATGACAATCACTTTTTGGCCGCATTCGGAAGGAAAAAAAAAGGTACTAATCGATTACTGAGTGCAGTGAACTCACACTACTGGCTTGGAGTTGGAGCAGCTCACCTGGGGAAAATCGTGGCGTTTTTTTGCTCTGGAACCAGGGACACCGGACACACGGACCTTATCCGGGTGCATCCACGGATTCCACGCACACAGGTGCTCTGAATCTGCTACGAAGCAACAGGACAGTCAGCTCGCGCAGGTAGCAAAAGGATACATCGGCTGGATACGATGGTCGATGGTCCGTATCGCCCAGATCTGAAGTGTTGTCACAGATTGCCCCAGCACGGCCTGCGGGCTGCTGCCCCGCAACTCTCGGAAACGGGAGCCGTGTAGTCCACATCTGGGGCAGAAAAACCAGACACCCGGTGTGTCACGTCACGTGTGGATCCTGTCCGGTTGTGCCGGCTCCTCCTACTCCCGGTGGAAGTGGAATGGAACTTTCGTGGAAGACCGTACTACGAGCTCAGTGGACTGTGGACTAGTACGGAGTAGACGATTTCTTGATTTGTTAATGAGATGGCACCTGACCTGACACCCATGTTTAGGCACGTGCTAGTGCCAATTTACTGCAGGTTTAGTTCACGAATTTTGAGAATTTGATTACCGTAACACTTTCGTTTTTATTAATAATTAGTGTTCAATCATGGATTAATTAGGCTTAAAACGTTCGTCTCGCAATTTTCAACTAAATTGTGCAATTAGTCTTTTTTTTCGTCTACATTTAATGGTCCATGCACGTATCGCAAGATTCGATATGATGGCCACTGTAGCACTTTTTGAGAAATTTTTTAGAACTAAACAAGCACTTGCACGCATCAGCTGTTGCCTGCCTGCATGGCGATTGGCGAGTCATCCCAGCCACCTGGCGAACTCGTTGAATGTTTTGAGCGCGGTGGGCGGCGGCAGCATATTCACCTGCCCCCGCGCGCGGTTAAAAATTGCGAGGAGACGATCGATCGCCTTTGTCGGCAGATCGAGTAAAAACACGCCTCGTTGATTTATAGAACTACTAGGAGCGGGTAGTATATATTTTTCTCCTACATGTGATGTGCGTGGTGACGCGGACGTAGCATAGTACAGTTTTGTGGGATCTGAGAAGAAGGAACCCCACTGTCTCCGGGTTCCGGGTTCTGGAACGCCTTGATCTATCTGATGCCTGCGTTGAATGAATGATCGATCCATCAGGCCGGCGTCCAGGTGACGCAGTCACGCAGACAACTGGACATAGAAAGGGCCAGACTGCCACATCCACATCCCGGTGGAATTTCTGGTCTTCCTGCTGAGCTGGATCAAGCGACGGATCAGCGACAGATGGGACGCTGATTAAAACATCGTTAACAATCACTCTTGTACGCAGATGACTTCACGGCATGTACCAGTGCGTACTAGCTAGTACTCAGGGACGGATCTACAAGGAGTGCTAGGGGCTCCAGCCGCCTACGGCTGGTGCATCAATAAAAATATAGGGAGGGTGAGGTAGAAGAAGAGATGGAGTATAAAAGGAAAAATATAAGAAGAAGATCAGCCCATTTTAATCCTATTCTGCATTCGCAACTGGTACCAAGGACGTTTTCAGTCAGCCAGTGCTCGCTGCTGGGTCAATCATCGGTGCTGGTACGTTTTTCCCTTCCGCTCGTACGGAAATATCTGGTCGCCCCAGAGTCCCATCAATCCACCCATCGCGATGTTTACGGTCCGCACGCTTGCCGGAGGACGTTTGCGGCCGCGAGGAATATCCATAGAGAAACGCACGACTCCCGCTCCACCGCCAGAAGGAAAACACCGATTTTCCTCGAGCCCCCGCCACCCCTTGCGCGCACGCGTCGCGGTCGGCGGGCCGGCGCTCTACAGCTACGGGTCGGAGGGAGGTCGGAGCCAAGATTTTACGGCGGACCACCCGCGAATCCACCCAGAATCCGGGCAACCGAGGGGGAATGGAGGGCCTCCACTCATCTCATCTGTTTCCTGCGGTGGCGGGGAAGAGCGGCGAGGTAGGTAACAACCGAGGTAGGCAGATCAGGCGGGGCCGGGGTGGTGGGCGACTCGATGTCGACGGCCGCAAGCAGTACCCGCGGCCGCAGCGCCGGGGGGCGCGGAGCTAGCAATCCGACAAAGCGAGCGAGCGCGGCTGGATGCTGCCCAAGTGGATGGTACGCACGGTCTACGGAGCAGCAGACAAAACGAGAGCTGCCGTGTCTACGCGCGGCTGGAGTACATGGCATTGGAGGCAAGATCAGGTGGTGGTGACGGACGAAGAGACTATTTTTTATGTACGTTTGCCGGGGCCTGGAGCGCAACACACCAAACATGGCGAAGGTTCGCTGCAGGGCGGCAAAGTGCCACTGTGCCAAGTGCAACCCGGGCTGAGAAACGACAACGCAGCACTAGTCTACTTCCTGTCTTCTCCGGCGGGGTCACGCAGTCGTTTTTTTATTTTTGAGGCTGACGAGGATGGGCGCAAGTACAGATCAGACTCTTCAGGTTGAGCGTATCAGATTCAGATCAGTGTAGAAGTCGGTACTCTGGCTGATGCTAGTTTGGAACCGGCGTTGTCAGTTTAGCATTTCTGCTGCCCGAGCGTGTGTCTGTGTTCCGTGTCTTCGAATGCACGAAGGTAGAGTGGCAATCAAGTCAGTTGCGATCATATATGGGTCGTCGTCTTCTCTAGATACTGCTTGCACATACAGCATCTCCCAGTTTCGATACCTGCTATGTCTAGTAGCTCCAGAATTGAATGTTCGTCCAATGGTCCCCAAATGTTGGGATCAACTTGGTGACCACTTGGAGCTGAAGATTTGCACGCAGTACAAAAGATAGTATAACAGCAGCCCGCGGGATAAGCCAACCCTTTCGGTCTCGAGAGGCTTTGGGCGATTCAATTATTCAAAAGGCAAGCGGAAAAATCCAAAACGTATCCACGATCAGATATGCATACTACTTGTGCCTGACGACGCTTGGACTAGTCGCCACTCACCAGTACACACCGCAACTTGTCAAGTGCACGAGCACCACTTGCATTGGGCTCCAGAATATTCAGCCGCGCTTGGGCCTGTTTAGTTTCCAAAAAATTTTGTGCAGTACCTATCACATTGAATCTTGCGGCATATGTATGGAGTACTAAATGTAGACGAAAAAAAACTAATGTACTAAATGTAGACGAAAAAAAACTAATTGTACATTTGGGAGAGAAATCGCGAGACAAAACTTTCGAACCTAATTAGTTCATAATTAGACACTAATGGCTAAATACAAACAAACGGGCTACAGTACCCCAAACCAAAAAATTTTTGGCATCTAAACGCGGAGAGAACACGGAAACTGTACTGACGCAGCAGCAGCCAACAGGGCCCCGATTATTCTCCGTGCAGCCGTTGCACGGGGCCGTACCCGGGCCGTACGGTCCTCTCATCCTGTCCATCATGCAGGCGTGGCGCTGGCGCCAGGTCTAACCGTCCAAGGTTGGCGGCCGGATCAATCCACTGTTTGTCAACAGACGTCCCAGAGCTTCTGATGCACCCGCTTAAAAACCGGACAGCCATACACACGCCTTCTTCTCTCTGCAAGGTCAACTTCTGTAATTAATTTTCGTTTTCCTTAGATAAAAGTCAGCTCCTGTAACCAACCACAAAAAAAACGTCACAGTGAGAAAGCCAGCTCGATGGTAAATTGGTAATGGGAACGGGCTAAATACAGCAACACCCGGCACAAGTCAAGACTAGAACAGGGCAGGAACTGTGTGCAAAGCAAAGCCCGTCACACTCAGCCATTGTTAGTTCGCGAAATTTGGAATTTGGGGTTACGGTAGCACATTCGTTTTTATTTGGCAAATAGTATCCAAACATTGACTAATTAGACTTAAAACGTTCGTCTCGCAATTTTCCACCAAACTGTGCAATTAGTTTTTCTTTTCGTCTACATTTAATGCTCCATGCACGGACCGTAAACATTCGATGTGACAGGTACTGTAGCAACTTTTTGGACTTTGCACTCCAACTAAACAAGGGCTCATAATAAAAGGCCAGTCTGTGTGTACGGTCATGTACTGGTATAGCGAGCAACGCATGCATGCAGGTCCATGCTCAGTCATACTGAGCCCTCGTTTAGTTGCCCCAATGGGAGGTGGCAAATTCACTGTAGCGCATTGTAGCCCACTGTAGTATTCGTTTGTATTTGGTAATAATTATCCAATCGTTGACTAATTAGGCTCAAAACATTCGTCTCGCAAAGTACAACCAAACTGTACAATTAGTTTTTGATTTCGTCAACATTTAGTACTCTATGCATATACCGCAAGTTTGATGTGACGGGGAATCTTTTTTTTTGCATAGTGCTAAAGTTTGGATTTTGGGGTACTGCATACTGGATGTTGCTCAATTGATTTCTGTATGGCACTTAACAAAGCAAAATTTTAGGTATGCCAAACTTGCCATATCTGTATGCTGGCGATTTCATCAAGGTTTTGAAAAAGAAGCATGCTTCCAATAGCTACTCAAAAATGGTAAGGTTCTTCATTTTATTTTCCACTCCAGATAAGTCCATTCTGGAATTCATACGCTTTTACATTGAATGTCAGGTTATATATGTTGAAGCATGTGAAAGTGGCAGTATCTTTGAGGGATTAATGCCTGAAGATCTAAATATTTATGTCACAACAGCCTCAAATCCAGTTGAAAATAGTTGGGGAACATACTGCCCTGGGATGGAACCATCACCACCTCCTGAGTACACTACCTGTTTAGGTGATTTGTACAGTGTTTCTTGGATGGAAGACAGGTAAGACCATAAAACTCATTTGAGATCCATTGCTGTGCGACATTATATTATGTTAGATCAAAACAAATTCTAGCTTCTCTACACTTGTGGAAGGTATATCTTATGGAGCCTACATATTTGATATGTTGTTTTGCTATTTTTAGTTATGTAGTGTGATACAATTCCAGTTATACTAGGTGTTTTTATGCTTGGACTATTGTGTTATTGCTCATGATCAAACTGCCTTTTGTCATGATTGGTCCATTTGATCTATCATACTTGGTTTATTCTACGCAGTTAAACTTTGCATCAACACTGTTATTTGGAACCTATTCATGAATTCTTTTCTAGTTTTGTACATACATGTTTAGTACATAAGGGGGTATATGCGGTTGTTATTTAGTACAAATAATCATCCACTTTACTAGTATTTAAGGTATTGGCAGACCACAGTGTTCAGTCCTAAGTGGTAATAGCAAATACATGTAAAAAACAGTAGATAATTGAAAAGGTTGGGGAAGTATTGATTGTCAAGCAACCAGAGGACTGTTAACAAGTAAATGCATAGTGCTTTTATGCTTTTCTTTTCTTTCAGTCAATATGGCGTGAATATACAAGCTTGGTAGCAAGTACTTATGACTATTATACTTACTGAGCCTGCTCTTTTGAACTGATCTGATTCTAATTGGCAGTCAAACCCACAATCTAAAGAAGGAAACCATCAAGGGTCAGTATGAAGTGGTGAGTCTCAAGCACACTTCCTCCATGTTGTTTAATATCAGCTAGTCACCTGCTTTGTTAGGGGGGTGGAAACGAGAACTTAAAAAAAAAATTGTTTGGCAGGTGAAAACAAGAACCTCAAACTCAAATAAGTACAAAGAGGGTTCTCATGTTATGGAGTATGGTGATAAGACCTTCAAGGATGAGAAGCTTTTCCTTTATCAAGGTTTTGATCCTGCTAATGCCAACATCGCGAACATGCTGCTTTGGCCAGGCCCTAAGGGTGCAGTCAATCAAAGAGATGCTGATCTTCTCTTCATGTGGAAGAGGGTAAATCCTAACTATTCTTGCATTCTCCCTACCTCTGAACTGTTCCTCTAAAAGAACTGCAATGATATAGACTTGCGGATTATAGAAAAAAGATGGATGCCGTTCTGAGTAACATTCATGGAATATATCATGCCAAGTATGGCTATTGGTTGTTTGTTGTTTTGCATTCTTGTCCTCTACTTTGTTGAATTCAAACATGAAGTGTTGTTGCACCAGGTAAAAACATGCATAAACGATTTCTCAGATGAAACCACTGTAAATGATACTTATTTGTTGTTGAAAAGTATGATACGTTGCTTCATATATATGGCATCATTACATTGTGTTGTTACAATAATATATTTTATTTCTTGCTTTTATAACAACTCCGCCTATGGTGGGGCGCCTTTGGTGTCCCAGCATAGCAGGTCCCAAGCCCTGGTAAAGGAGGAGGGTTGTGTTAGGCGTGGCGAGCCAATGTAAAAACTTAGCCACTTAAATGGAGATGAGTTTGGGACTTAAAGGCTTTGTTGTTGTTGTTGTATTTCTTGCTTTTATAACCATCCTTATGCCTATTTCTATGGGTTAGCTGGTAGAGTTGTTTATTTCTGTTTACTTGGTTATTTTCCAGAAATTCTTCACACAAAAGATCAGGCTCTTTTTTTTTTATTGTGTGTTGTTGGCAATGATACATCGGTATGCTTTAGTTTTTATGACCACTTTATTTCTTTTGTTGGAACACGCAAATTAAGTCCTTGAAGTGCTCATTTGAAAAACAAGCTGGCACATTTTATACGTATGTTTTAGAGAAATTTAGTTAATAATTGACAAGACAGTTCGAGAAAGGGGTTTTGCTTGTTCCATCACTGGCTAAAAGCTGTTGTGCTTTTTCCTCCAAGTTCACACTATCACCATTAAAAGTTGAAACTATGTGGCTTGTTTGGTATGGCTTAACAAGTCTTGTAGATGGGCTTCTTCTTAGAGAAGATAGGAGGAAGAACTAGCTTTCTAATACAATTGTGGTCTTGGTGAGAGGCTGTTGCGATAGCCACCATGTTTGAGAGGGTTAGAGCTCGTACACTTATCTTGATGTCAAGCTCACTCCTCTAATACCAAGCTGAAGTTTTACCAATCACTTGTGGTAGCCAGTAGCCTCCTTTTATTCCTGTTTCCTAATGTTCAGTTCTTCCTTTCAGTATGAGCAGTTAAATGGGGAGTCTGTAGAGAAGCTGAGGGCTCTTATAGAGATTAAAGAAACTGTTCAACATAGGAAACATCTTGACAGCAGTATTGATTTCATTGGGAGGCTTGTCTTCGGATTTGAGAAAGGGCCTTCAATGCTTGAGGCTGTTAGAACCTCGGGTCAACCATTAGTCGATGACTGGGATTGTTTGAAGAGGATGGTGAGTATACTGATTTTTCTTATCCGACTCTGACATAAGGCATGCACATGAAGTTCCTTGCTAATGCACATTCGCATTCAGTCAGTGCCCTGTTGGACTTATCTCATCTTGATTTCTTTTGCTAGGTGCGGATTTTCGAATCCCAGTGTGGCTCACTTACTCAGTATGGCATGAAGCACATGAGAGCGTTTGCAAACATTTGCAACAGCCGTATATCTGAGATGAAAATGAGGGAGTCAAGCATCTGCGCTTGCAGCAGCTACAACTCGGCGAGGTGGAGCACAATGGCTCAGGGACACAGCGCTTGATGATAAGATCAATAGCAAAGCCTCCCGAGGTCTGCTGCCCCCTGTGCCTGGGTGCGAGCTCGTATCATCTGGGGACCGTGTGAACCCATGATCACTTGTATATATCATCATGTACTTATGTTCGTACCTATGTAAAGTAATGCCAAATCTGATCTTCATCCAACTACCGAAATGATTAAGATCAGACGTGAATGCTGTTGCGATGGATGATCGCAAGTAGGCCATAATCAGTGGACCAAAAATGATGACCCAAATCAAGGTAGTGCTCCTCTGATAGCCCATATCTATTGCTAACAAAATGAGATTACATTACATGTGCTTTACGAAGCATTTTGCAGGCCATGCTAGTAGACCAATCTCTTTTCCGAGCCCATCCCTATGCCAACGTCTGAGAGTGGAAGCCCGTTCCAGTGGCCAAGCTAGCCTGCATTGAGACACCAGTTGCATGAGGTCAGTTAAGGCAAGGCCTCGATCCCGTGTGCATGATTGCACGACGCTTAGCAGGTTAGGGGGGCTTACATGTTTTTCTGAGGAACGAGATGAACACCACGAAGAGCGCCAGTCCTGCCAAGATGCCGACGATTATGGCCACAGTCCTCCCGACATCATCCTGCGAATAATCTGTGACCACAAGACAGCATCAGATCATCGGATGCAGGATTAGAATAGCATATGCAAAGTTGCGCACTTGCCCGAGTGCTCCGCCCCTCGAGGCTTTTACCGTATGCCATTTAAAAAAGTTTGAAATTACGTACCAGCCATTAAAAAAGTTAAGCTCTCACGAGTTCTATTATTCTAAACTTCTTTACTCTCCAAGCCATTCCGTCCGCTTTTCTATTTAACGGTGTCAAACAGACAGATGAAATGACCATTTTACCTTACAGTGGAGTCCGTTTGTCAGCCACCCAAGCTTTCTCTCTCTCTTTCCTGTGTACACGAAGGACCGAGGGAGCTCTGCACTACGGCCTGGTTCTCCGCCCTCGATGCCGTCCCGAGTGCTCGAGGTGGTGCGACCGTAGGCTCGAACGCCAGCTTGACGAGGCCAGAGACGGTGGGGTTGGCTCCCGGCTTGGTGTGGCGGCGAGCCTCAGCGGTGCAGGAGGCCCAGGCCGAGGTCGACCGAGACGCGGTGACGTCAACGCCTAGAGCGATGAGCCCCGATTCGCGTCCCCTCAATTGGCGATCGCGCGACACGGTGAGCACGAACACGAGAAGGCATCGTGCTGCTGTCCACGCTGTTGACCCCGGTGACATCGTGTCGTTGCCAACACCATTGCCGAAGCGCATGTTAACTGCTTCACGCTGCCTTGCACCGACGTGGCCGCTGCCAAGCATCGCATCGTGCCCGACTATGCTGGCGCTACCGGTCTGGATGACCCTCCACATGCGCAGCTGCCAGCTGTGCTCGAGGCGACCATCGTCTTGCACGAGTCCTGGTAGAGCTCGCCGTAGCCACCGTCTCGCGCGCCCGGTGGAGATCACCCGCGCGTCGCGGATGCTGCCTCCCCGTGCCCTCCTCCACTGTGGCTCCTCCGCGCAGCTCAAGTACCTAATGCTCCGGCCACGTGCGGTGTACCTAGTGGACTTCGCGTGCTTTCGTACCAAACCCAACTGCCGCGTCCCGTTCGTGACGTTCTTGGAGCACTCCCGCGCGTGCCCGGGCTTCGACGAGCGCAGTGTTTGGTTCATGACGTGGCTGCTGAAGCGGTCCGGGCTCGGGAAGGAGACGATCCTGCCGTATGTGCAGCACTACATCCTGCCGTCGCGTGACCTTGAGTCCTCCCGTGCCGAGGCCGAGCTCGTCATCTTCTCCGCCATCGACGACCTGCTCGCCAAGATCGGCTACCGCGAGCACGCTCAGGGGGGGAGCTCCGCCCTAGCCGCCACGGGTGCGCGCGGCCAGGGCGCGGGCACGGGCGGGCGAGCTCCAGCCCGGCATTGGCGCGACTTGAGGCTGGCGCGCGGCGAGGAGGAAGGTGGAGCCGGGTCGCTGACAGTTTGGCTCCACTAGACAGAGAGAGAAAGAAGCAAGAGGATATGACCAGAGAATGATATTTTGGACGTTTATAGTGACCAGGCCCATATTTAAGGGCTGCTAAATGGTAAAAAACAAACATAACACACACGGAATGACTTGGAGAGCAAGAAAGTTCAGAACGATGGCACGCGTAGGAGTTCAACTTTCATAATGACTTATGTATAATTACAAACTTTTTTAATGGCACGGGGTAAAAGCCTCATGCTCCTTTGGTTTTATAGGGAATATATTCATCGGCACAGGGGGTGGTTGGCCGCCGCCGTCAAGCGTCAATCCCACAATGTGCGTGCCTATCGCGGCCGCGCAGTCCTAAACCTGATAGATATGCTTGGTGATAGGCATTTTTTGTTTAGTCTTTAGTGGCTATTGGTGGATCAGGACAATGTTTTGGATCGGTATATACGGCAAATGAAAGAGAAATCGACGGCTAGCTTACGGCTGAAAGTCCTTTGCATCTGCAGGTGACGATGCTCGATGAAGCCATGCAGGAAATACGAATCTAGCATACCCAAACGTACTCTTTTGGTCATTCTCTTTTGGATCAAGAAGTAATGCAGCTCCTTTCATTACTGTCGCTTCAAAGCATCTGCAACCTGATTAGGGCCTGTTTGGATTGCAGGTTTCTCGTAGGAACTTCAAAGGAATAGCATTCCTTTGTTTTTCTGACGTCACTGTCCGTTTGGAATGGAGGATTATAACTTCCCTTTCCTGAGGAAAGGTTTGCTTCCCATCTCAAAACGTAGGAATCAGAAAATCCACTCTGATCTCTTGGTTTCTCTTCCTATCGTGAAGTCTGAGACAAAGCGCTGACCTACAGAGAGAAGCAGCAGCCAACGCAAAGTAGATTCTTGTTCACGTGAGGTTAGGTGCTTTTAATATTTTCTAAGTATCCATATTTACCTAACATGTTACAATTCCTATGTTATAAATTTATGTGTTTCAAACAGCCTAAATTTTCTGTTCCTATCTTTTAAAATTCCGTAGTTTTTCATTTTTTATCATATTTTATTTCTGCGTTTTTTCCTATTCCCCTGTTTTGAATTTCTTCGTTCCAAACAGCTTCGTTCCAAACATACCCTTATAGTGGGTCCAGTTGTAACTGTGCCTCGCATGCGGTTCTCCTCTAGAAACTCCAGGATGATTGCATACCAAACCCCCATAATATATTGGACTGGATCGTGCTGGAGCCGCTACTGATTTGACTGATGAGGTGGAAGTGGAACAGAGAATGTTACCACCGGTCGTCATGGCGCGCGCGGCGCGGTGGTCACTTGTCAGCAGTCAAGTGATTGCTATCTTGTCTCTTTCTCCTTTGCTAATCTGGACAGCGCGTTCAAGCTGCTGTCTATAGCACGTTCGGCTGGCATAAGTCGGTTAGTAAATTGGTGGAAACTATTCGGCTGGTATTAAAGTCGGTTAGTAAATTGACAGGAACTGTTGTGAGAGAAAAATATTGTAGATTTTTAAGTAACAGGCACGATTGATCCTAGACAACTGAAAACTAAGCCGTTGGGAGCGAGCTTTCCCGTGGAATTACTCGCTTAATCGCCTTGAGTGCGAGGGCCTTGGACATTCTCGTCCTGATCGCCATCCATTGACAAGCCCATAGGGAGAAAAAGGGTGTCAGAGGACATATTCTGCACCATCTCTTTGTTACAAACGTTGGGAAGTTTACCTATCGCCTACTGGAATCAATTCCTGCTGCAACTCGAGCTGGTCACTCGGAAATTGCGATCCGTAGTAACCGCGCACTAGCAGCACTAGCAGTCGCCCTGTTCGGTTGGCTGATTCGTATCGTTGCTGGTTCGTTTATACGAGAGAAAAGTATTGACTGATTTTGATAAACAGTGTTTTTGTGAGGGGGCTGGCCAGCCCAGCCCCAGCCAGCCAGCCCAGCGATCACGGTATTGCCGTGTCGAAGCCTCAAACGCAAGGGCAAAACCGCGTACAATTTGCGTTGGAAAATACTAGTCTGTACGTACCTTGTGTCGGGCGGAAGTAGTAGCCGTTGGCCCAGTACCTGACGTAGCACTGCGCCAGGTATACGTCGGCGGCCAGCGCGGTGCCGCAGGTGCCCTTGAGCTGGCCGACCGCCTGCGCCAGGCACGCCGTGCAGTCGGCCGCCGCGAGGTCGCCCAGGCACTGCGCCACGCCCTGCACGCTGCCGGAGCTGCTCACCTTGTACCCGCCGCTGGCCCCGCCCACGCCCTGCTGCAGGTCCCCGAGCACGGCGTCCCGGTTGCTGAGGAACCCGCCGTCGCTGCTGCTGCTGGTGCTGCACTTGCGGTACACCATGGCGGCGTCGGGCGTGCCCAGGAAGTTGGTGCTGTCGTACCGCACGTAGCACCCTTCCAGCTGCAGCGACGCCGCGTACGACGCCGCGCACACCTGGCTCAGCTGCGCCAGCGCGTCCCGCACGCACGCCGCGCAGTCGGCGCCGCCCAGGTCGCCGCGGCACTGGTACAGACCGTACGCGGCCGTGCCGTTGGCACCCGCCGTGAAGCTGTTGTACCCGGCGTTGGGCGCCGCGCTGGCGATGGAGGCGAGGAGCGAGTCCAGGTTGCCCTCGAAGGGGGTGCCCGGCTGGTACTTGGACGGCGAGCAGCCGGCGTAGATGAACGTGCCCGTGGCCGCCTCGCCGACGCCCGCCGCGCTGAGCCCGATGATGATGATGGCGGCGAAAACAACCGCAGCGACGCTGGAGCGGCAAAGATGGCTGCGCGGGCGATGCATGACTGACGGAACTGCGCGCGTTCTTGCCGTGCGTCGCTGGCTGGCTGGCCCTGGGGCTGGCGAGCAGTGGCGATCGCCCGATGCTTTTCCGAGTCCTTGACTCCTTGTCTAGGCAGTGCCAGTGAGGAGAGAGGTGGTGGTGGTGGGGAGTTTACAGAATAAATGCGCGCTTTCGTTGCGCTTGGGGAAGCTGGAGGACTTGTGGTGCGCGCGCGGCCTCTCTAGAAATTTTATACGTCGGTCGAGTCGAGTCCACACGACGATTCCTGCTCGAACGGCTGGCCGGTGACTCTGGTCTGGCTCCGGTCCATCCGGGGATCATCGTCGTCAGTCAGGCGAGAGCGAGACTACACGAGGCGTAGGCACAGGGGAACGAACGGCCGTCGCTTCTCCTTCTCTGTCTCCCCAGCTGGCGAGATAAGAGTGCAGCATGGGCAGTTGCGTGGCGCGACTCCGACTGTTGTCGCAGACCGGTGACGCCTTGACATGGTAGTAGTACAACATAGCACATATGGAAGCACAAGTACATGGAACAGCAAATAAAGCGGAACTTATCGCATTAGAGAGATTTGGCGAGTTCAGATCATCATCTCATTCAAGGTCTGTCTGGGGTTTCCCTAAGCAAGCTGCTCTACTATAACATCTTTGACAGCACTGCATGCTTCGATTCCCTCTCTTCGATTAGCTTTAACAAGTCATAATCGCATTCACGAAGAACTGGATCTCCCCCGTCGGAGAGTCGACCCAATGCATATGGCACATGCCCCTCATCAAGGTGTGAGACGTCTTCGCCTTTTGAAAGAAGTAACGTGGCCTCTCTTCTTTTCTCAAGGTGAATGGCTGCTTCCTCTGGATCTTCAGGAACATAAGTGTTCCAGTCGTGCACATACTGTGCATAATATTCGAATATCTTGAACCGGTGAGCCATCTCGGCGTGGTCGCGTTGCTTCTTGAAAGCCTTGCACCAGCGTCGGGCCCATACAGCTTCATCCGACTTATAATGGCCTGTTTGTTCATCGGTTTATGGTGATCGCGACTTGCTTTCGCGTGATTCGAGGATTTGTGTGTCCGTGTATCCTGACCGATTCTGGATCGGCGACCCGGGGAGAGGATTAGTAGGCCCATCGTTGTTCGTCCGGGTGTGATCGCTTCCACGACTCATAACAGTGGCACGTACTGTGACACTAACGTCAATTATACAGGGGTTACTTCAGGGCAGCCCCAACGCAGGCTAACAGCTGCGTTAGCCTTAAATAAAAGTGCAATGCCATGTAGATAGAAAAATCTGGGACATATACTTTTCCCAACGCAATGTACTGCTCGTCTGTATAGATGGCCAACGGGCCGGGCCGGGCACGTGAAAAGCACGGCCCATAGGGGTCGGGCCGGCACGACATGTCGGGCCCCCTGGGCCGTGCCTCACAGGGCCACGGGCCTGGCCCTATGGGCCGATTTCCGTGCCGAGCCAGCTCGAGAAGCACGCCACAGCTAACAGGCCATGCTAGCCCAAGGCACACTGAGAGAGAGAGAGAGGTGCAAGGGCAGGAAGGGGCACCCGTCGCGTGCGGCGTGCCCGAGGAGAGAGGGCGCCGCCAGAGGGAGGAGAAAGCGCCGCCACCGGATCTCCGCCGCCAAATCCACTTGCACGCGGGGAGGAGGATGCTGGATCCGCCGCCGAGGACGAGCAGGGGGCTAGATCTGCCGCTGGGGATGAGGTGGGGGCCGGATCTGCTGCCGAGGACGAGGTGGGGGCCGGATCCGCCGCGGGGGACGAGGCGGGGGCCGGATCTGCCACGAGGGAGAGGTGGGGGCCGGATTCGTCGTCGAGAACGGGGTCGGGGCCAGATTCGCCGCCGGGGAGGAGGTGGGGGCGGATCCGCGCCCCCACGCGCGCCGCGCTCGCCGCCGTGGTTGGAGGGAGAGGGAGGAGGGGGCGTCGCCATGGTGGGAGCGAGGAGGGGCGCCAGCGTGGTTGGAGGGAGAGGGAGGGCCACCGAGGGAGGGAGAGAGAGTGGGGGGAGGGCGAGACCACGTGGGGTGGGACTGCACGGGCGAGCGGGGTGGGGGAGGGGACTGCACGGGAGGGAGGAGGGGCGTCGCCATGGTGGGAGCGAGGAGGGTCGCCGGCGTGGTTGGAGGGAGAGGGAGGGCCACCGAGGGAGGGAGAGAGAGAGTGGGGGAGGGGACTACATGGGCAAGCGGGGAAGGGAAGGGGGAGGGGACTGCACGGGCGACCGGAGAGGGGGCACGGGGAGGCGACAGGCCAGGCCGCTAGTGGGTCGGCTGCTCTGTAGCAGGCCGTGCCGTGCCGGGCCACGTGCCTGCCCCAGGCACGGCCTGCTCCTCCGGGCCGGGCCAGCCCGAGCCCGCTAGCCTCCGTGCCGGCCCGTGCTTGGGCCGGGCCTACGGGCTGCATGGCCAAATATACTCGTCTGTCCTCTTTGTTTTGCATGCACTGAAAAGTATCTGCTGTTTTTGTGGCATGACGTGCAGGGATTGGACGAGGCTTGGTGTGGTCCTGTTAAAATGTGCGCCAACACTCCTCTTCACTAGTGGTCTGAACTTTTTGTGAGATGGGGCTATCGCCTTCTCTGCAGATCACTCTAACGCACTGCGAGGCTGCTATACAAACCGACGTGGAGGCCGAGTGCTTATGTGTTGGTTGAGGCCACACCACAGGGTGGAGCGTTGGGGTCGGCCTCAGCAGCAAGCCGGCACTGATCCCCGGCTGTTGGTATGGTTCAATGGGAGGGATCCACCGATCCAGTGTGCTTTTCAGGGGACGACGGATTTCCATCTACTAATGTCAGAATTCTGATGGATGCACCTACTACATGCATTATCGGCAACATCGAACTTTCGAAGCGTCTAGAGCACTATGGTTTCCTTCCATTGCAGGATGACACGATCGAGCGCGGGCTTTACTGGATTCCTCGAGATAAAAAAAATACGAGCACGGAAACAAAATTCAGTCGCGCAACAGCTAGGCGGACTCGAGACCGGACTGGACTCGGAAAGCAAATTAACTGAAGAAATAATAACTTTAAATTTTATTATTTTCCAACATGTTTTTATAATAGCTTTCTAAACGATTTTGCATTGGGAATCACAACTATTTCTAACTAACTAAATCTTTTTTAATAGTTTTCTTCTGTCCCTTACTGCTTTCTGACCTAGATTCTTTTATTTTCTTAATTTACGTATGTGTCCAATTTACTCCGGCCTTCTGAAAAAAAGTCTAGCTGGGAGCGGATATAGACTTTCTCTGACTGTGGTAGCCATTGGATGGTAAACAAAGTTCCTTTTTTTTTGAAAAGGTAAAAAAGCTCTTGAGTGTTCTCACCCCTCAAACACACACGGGTACTCTGTACACAGCTTCGGGGTTTGTTTTTTTGATGAGTGGAAGCTTCGGGGTTTGGGTGTCACGAAGATAATGGACACGGTTGCCAAAAACTCAAAATCAGGGTGCGTTGGGGTCAAATGGATTACTCTCTCTATAAAGCCCATCTTGGCTTATACTTCAGTCTGGGCCTTAGAAATCTTCGGCTTCATTTTTGCACGGACATGAAATCATGTTAGGGGCCCTCCACACGATTTGTGGACTTGTGGTCATGAAATAATTCTGTTGACGAGGCCCAGTATTTACTTCATATTAGGGCCAGTACATTTCCCGAAGTAAGGCCCAAAATCTGGTTTTGATGGGAAAACGTTGTGGCCCTGAAACTGCCGTGCTGGTTGGCCCAGGTCTTCGGTCCTCATTTAGCCATGCTTCCGAGTTCCGAACGAAAGCATCTGCAGCAAGCTGTTTCGAAGTGCTTGGATAGAAAATTTTGGCGGAGTTAGGACTGGAGGGCTGCAGGCTAAAATCTTCACACCCTTTCGGAGGCACTGTTGAGTTCTCATATTATGTCACAGTCTGATGTGTCTGGGTCTGGCTCGAACTCGTTTGAGCCCTGATGGAGTCAGGCAGCTGATCGTCTTTACTCCCGAGGAATCAGCAGTATCGAGTTTCTTTGCCTAACTCCATCTTGTGTGCTAGGCTATCTTTAAGATTGAGATGTACTCCAGGATTATATATGTGGAAATCTTTCGCTTTGTTCGCTTGAATTTATTAGTCCGTCTTATCAGCCATGTTAGTGTTTTTCTCCCACAAGTAAAATCTGGGAATGGATCGTGTAAATCCAAAGGCCGAAAGGGCCCCCAACTCACGGGCCTAATTTTACGGATTGTATATGGGTCATGTAAACAAAAGATGGAGTTGGATTGGATTGGCTTGTAAAAAGGTTGGGCTGTAGATATGGCCTGAGTCGTTGCACGGATCGTCTGAACAGGGTCGGCCCGAGGATGCTGGAAACGGATTCTGCCTTTGGCGTCTCCCTCGCAGAGTCGCAGTCGAGGGGCGGCGGCGGCGCAGGTTGAGGAGGAGGCGGCGGCAGCAGCAGCGATTCGGTGTCCGAGATCCTTCAATCAGCGGCATTGCTTCTCCATCCGTTGCCATCGCTTCCTCAGGGCGGCGGTAGCAGCGATTCCTCAGGCCCTATTATCATGAAAACAAATTAGGGCCAAAAGATTAGCAGCTCGCGCCAAAAATCCCTCTCACTCCGGCAACAACTCCTCATAAAGCTCCGCAAAAGCAGTAATTTCTCCCTCGTGCAGTTGAGCACTCCTCGGCGGAGGCTCCAAGTTGCGGCACGGCACCAAAATCCAGGCGGCGCAGCAGGGGCGGCGGGTGTGTCTTGCCCTGCGACTCCGTCCTCTGATCGTGCGCGCAGGCATACGGTCGGAAGGCGGCGGCAGGCCGTCTCCGTTTCGCGAGTTGCGGGTTGCAGCTTTGGTCTGGTTCTTTCTTATGCTGCAGCTTATCTCCTCTCCGTTATCTGCTTATTTCCTCAGATTGGAACTTGACCATTTGTCTTTTTGTTAGCAGATCATCGTTGCACGCGTCTTCAAGAAATCCAGAGCAAAAGCTACAGGTGCAGATCTGCTTATGTTCTTTTCGTTTCTTTTATCTAAATGGATTATTTTATTTTATTTACACCTTTCTAGACTGATCTCCTTAAGAACGGATTGTTTATTTGTATTGGTCTGCTTCCATCTATGATATTGGTCAATGCTTTTATCTGCTGTGATGCACACGGTTAAAATTTGTTTTCTCAGTTCTTGTACAAAGTTATCTTCATATCAGTATAAAATTTATTTTAGTATTACATGATTCCTTTCATTTATTATATCTTTTAATTTATCAATTACACATGTGTTATTCAATAAGTACTGGGTTTATTTAATTTTAATAGCTGATACACAGAGAATGGACGGTGATTTCATCACAGTTAAAATTCATGATGGGGGTTCATTTTCAGAAGAAGGCCCACTTTCTTATGATGGTGGCCAAGTGAGCATTTTTAAAAAAATTGACTGAGAGAACATCATTTTTTGACATAGTAGATATGGGCAAAGAAGTAGGGTTTCAAAATGGAGATGGATTTTTTTTATAGAATTCCCGGCTTTGACCTTGAAAATGGTCTTGATTATATTCATGATGACCAATCTGTTGCAACAATGCTGCGTTATGCAAAGAGAAGTGGCTCCATTGTAAATTTGTTTGTAAATCATGAAAACAAATTTACAAACATTTTGCAGTCAGCTGTACTATTATCATGAAAACAAATTAGGCTTATAATTTTTTGTGAAATTCAGCTTCTTTGCGTCTTACTTTAGTATCCTATCTAATTGATTGTCATTCATTGGTTTAGGGGACTCTAATTGATTAGTCTGAGTGTTTGATATTATGGAGAGGATTTCATCAGCAACAGCAGCAGAAGTTGAGGATAGTCTTGATGCTATCTTCACTGATCAGTCAGGCCGGTCAGGGAAAAAGAGGGCTAAAGTTTGGGCTTATGTTGACTCAGAAATTGTTGATGGAATTGAGAAGGCTGTGTGCAAGTATTGCAAGCTCCGGTCGTTTTCAACTACTGCTATGGAGTTATTTACTCATCTGGAATATGCAGAGTTGAGAGTACTAGAGTAGTTGTATCTAGCTGGCATTTTCTTACTGATGAGGTCTTAGATATAGTTGAATCGCCGTGTGGCTCTGAATGAGTTGTTTTCAACTACTAGCTGATATCGTTGTTTCCTATCCTATTATTTACCATCAGCATTCTAAAGTTGCCATCATTGTTTAATTGCTTCAGTAGTCAGCAATGATTTGATTGTGAACTGTAATAGTAAAATGTACCTATATTCAGAAATGCTTTGATTTTACTTTAGCTATTCTTCTACATATGTTACTTCAACAATGCTACTGCTAAATGTCCTCCACTAGCAACATGTGTGTCCTGTCCAAGTTGGTAAAGAACATGATTTTTTCTTAAGCTCAACACTAGTACCGTGATATGAAATTTTTTAAGGTAGAGCATAATGCTTGCTTTCATTCTTAATTTGGGTTGTAGGCTACTAAAACTGTTATTACATATTTTCATAATCTACACAATTAATTGTGATTATAGCCATGTTAACTTCAAAACCAGCTCCATGTCATTTTCCTGCTCTATATATTCAGTACATGCAAGCTCTTTTCTTTTGTAGCTCCATTCAGCAGTTAGGCATTGTGTTGTCTGAATTTTGCAGCACGTCAGTGCATAGCTTTGATCTGGTTTCAGGTTTGCCTGGTGCAGTTCGAGTGAGAGGAACTGCAGTGCATGAACTCATTTGTATGCATTGTCATTTCCATGACACAATGATCACTAGTTAAATAATTATTGCATATTTTGTCTTAAGTGCTTATTTACTGAACTAAGCAACGTCTTGTCCTTGTTCATTCACAAGCCATTTGAGCTAGCTCACGTGATGTCTCGGCATGCATGCATATATGTACTGTATTGATCTCATTTAGTCACTAGCATATCAGCGGTACTTTTGGAAGTTTTGAGTTAATCTCTGTGCTGATCCTTATTTGCTCTTGCCGATTAAAAATATATGCATGTGTTTCAGCTCATATATGTACTTGCTCACTTAGGTTTATTTCTTGGGAGGCAGCTGTGTGTAACCAGTTAATTAGTGATTAATTAATTCATGCTTTGCCGTTCTGCTTCCGTGCCGCTTTGACAACACAATGCCTAATGTGTGCTGAAAATGTCCAAATGTGTGTTGTCTTAATGTGTGGGGCTGGTTATGGTGAGGTGTGGTGGTTGCTGTTTTTTCAGTTAAGTTATCATGTCTTGCTGTTTTTCTACTGCTTAAGTGCTTGTACTCATTTCTTGTCATTTGCAACAGCTGCTGCTGCTTCTACTACTCTCCTATATGGCAATAGCTGTTGCTACTTTAGATAGGCAATAGTCTTCTTGGTACAAAGATAGGCATGAGTACCTCTGTTCATGCTTTACATGTTTCTTGCATTTTAGATTTTGAAATAAGATTTTCAGTGTTGCTATGTTTCAGGTGCAAGGATCAAATTATTTTGGAAGAAAACTGGTAGTTCTACAAGATGCAGCTGGCAGTCTTACAATGGCATTGTTAGTAAGAAATTGTGACTTATGTCATTCAGAGAAGGACAATACATATTTGCATGACATTATTTCTTATTTTCTTGAATTAAATCAATTTGCACGGACATATGTAGCAGATGGATGGAGAAACTTGGATCCGGCTACATGTTATTTTTTTCGTCTTTTTAAATTAAATTAACATATCAGTGCTAGTGGCCGTGCCCGTGATTTGGTTAATCAGGGCCTTGTACTCATTGCATTACTGTACATGTGCTTGCTTGTGAGAGCCCTCAGATTGCATTTAGGATCCGGCCCGAGGATTCAAAAAGGGCTGGGGCTGGATTAGGATGGTGCGACGTGTAGGATTGGATTGAACCGAGCTGAAACAAATCAGTAGGTGCTAGGATCGGCCTGGGTGTAATAATTGATCACATAGGATTGGAGTGGGGTTGGGGCCGGATCACAGCCCATTATCAGGCGGAGCTGCCACAGAGAAAACATGGCCACAACAAAACAACATCATCTTGTTTCTCCTAGTTGATTGCTCTCGTCTTTTTTCATAAACGATATCGTGTGACACTGCCTAAATATTCCCTCTGAGTTCGGTTTGCACCCCCAGAGAGTACAGTTTGCGCTTATATACTACTCATCAATCTGAAACAGTAGTTCTTGGCTGGGCCATCCCTGCACGTCGCATCAGACTGAACCGTACCCTGCAGCTAGTAGTAGTATGCAGCACCGACGCACTGAATATAGGCCCGTTCGTTTGGGTTTGATTGGCTGGTAAGCTATGTCTAAAAGTAATGTTGGTTAATTTGGTGTGAGAGAAAAATACTATTTATTGGCTGAAAAAGTATGACTTATAAGCTCAACAAACCCAAACAAAACGGGGCGATACTCTCTGGTCGTCACGCATCCGGGTGCCGGGTCTATCTATGCTTTGTCTTCCATTTCTTTCTGACATTTACCGGAGCTAGCTATGTCGAGGTCAAAATAAAGTACTCCAAGCTTGCATTACCACCACATGAAAACGGAGTGTTTTGACTCGATCCGCAACGAGTACGGACACCGCGTCGTCCTGTTCTTGTCGTCCTAGTGTTGCAGAAACGATACAGTCTCGATCTGGATAGCACCACATAACCAACGCTAACACAGTCCAGATATAGATATATTCATATACATCATCATCCAGCTCAACTATGTCAATCTGCCATGACGCATAGCATAGGCCGTAACGAAACTCTCCATTTTTTTCGTACCTGCCGTGACCCTTCCCTGACATCGGGATCTAAGCAGTGATGAGCTGCTGCTTTGTCTGCTCACTTGTCCAATCGTGCTGCGCTCTTCTGGCTTACAGTCAAGCATAACGGAGGTGGTGGAATTGAAAAGGGACGCGAAGGAGCCGTACGCCCTGCAAAGACGACGTACTCCTATATCTTCCTTTTTCCGAAAGATGGACGGCAGATTTTCTAGGAGTAGTTCGGCTTTCTTGATCGCCTAACAAAATGCATAGCAGCAGGATATCGTTTTTTTTTTCCTCTGATGAAAGACCCGGCGGGCCGGGCGTGTGTGAACGCTGATATGTCATATGCCCGTGGTCCGGCCCGGCGGAGCGCCAATCCTGGGCCCCAGGCGGAGGAGCGAGACCGGCCGGGGAAAGACGAAAAGGGACGTGATGGACGCCACGCCAGTGCACCACGCGCGCCGCGCGAAACGGCGATCACAACTTTTTGGCAAAGCCGGGGAGATGTCGCGGCTCTATCTTCTTTTCTCTATCTCTCTCTCCGGCTGGACTCTGGAGGCTGGAGGCTGGCCTGCGCTTGCGTGGCGTGGTGGTGCGCGGCCGCATGATTGCGTCCGTGCAGCCCCCACGCCGGAACGGTGAGCGCGCCCGTTCTTTGCTGCCGCCTGCCGGGTACCGGGATGTATCTGCCTTGCCTTGCCTGCGCGCCCGAGCCGCGAGGGAGAGCACCAGGTCCCTGGTCCTTGCCACCGAGAGCCATCAGCGGCGCGTTTGCCCCGTGAACGGACAGCGGCCTCCTTGTACGATCCCATGATTGTTGCGGTAGAATTCTGGTAGTGCACAGCAGCCGCCGCGCGTCCCCGTCGACCAAGCGCCAGGAAATCTCGTCCTGCTCCCTGCTGCCAGCGCCAGGGGCCAGGGCGGTGCACTGTACTCGCCGGACACACGGCGGAGCTTATTACCAGTCACCACGCACGCACGCTTCCTCGCGAGAAGGACAGGGACAGGGACAGGGACAGTGACGCCTAGCGAGGCCAGCCAGCGCGCTGGCGTGCTGCGTGCAAAAGCGGCGCGGGGCCGAAACGGCGTGCTCCAACTGCCCGACTCGATCCATCCTGATTCCGGCGTGGGGTACGGTACGGTACGGTTCGTGCAGTGGTTGGCGCACCGTTTTCACCGCCCGAGCACGCTGAAATCTGGATGGCACGCTTTCCCGGGCATCTGATTCTGGCGTATTCACTAGGCAGCAGAGACATCGGCTTCATGAGAAGTTTGCGGTCAAACGAGGCACACAAAAAGACAGAGCATTTGCTCTCGTAATACTCCAGTACTACTGGGATTGGCAAAACGTGGAGGATTCAGCACACTCGGTCAGCGACAGTTGGATGATCCGCGAGAAAGCGCATCGCATACAGGGGAAATTCCAGCGGTTTGTAGATGAATCGGCGTATTCGGGACAAGAATATAGGCATCGACGAACGAAGAAGAGTAGCGGATGGGATGCATCAGTTAAACAGGACCAAGAATGGAAAGAACAAAGTCAGCTAGGCTTAGGCAGCCCCGTTCTGATGGAAACACCCACATGTACACCATCCGCCTCCGCCGCCGGCCGGGCGGCGGTGGTCAGGGGCCTTTCCTGTGTCCCTCACCCCCCACCCCCTAACGACTAGTGCCCGCCTACCACCTGCCGAAGCCCTTCTTCCCCGCGGCGGCCAGGGCCGCGGCCTGCTCGAACCGCGCGGCGGGGCAGGGGATGGTGATGACGCCGGGGTGCTGGAACCCGAACTCCTCCTCGGCCTCCCTGAGCAGCTCGCCGAACATGGGGTGGTTGAAGTACACCACGGGGACCACGTACCGCAGCGACTGCGACGCCTCCCCGCCGCCGCCGACGTACACGGCCACCTGCCCCTTGGGCGTGGTCACCACCTGCTCGCGGCCGTCGCCCAGCATCCGGTGCCCGCCGGCCCTCCACCCGAGGAGCCTCAGACGCCGCGCCAACGACCGGCCCCACCGCAGCACCGGCGCGAGCTTCCTCGCGGCGCGCTCGGGCGTGCTGGGCTGCTGCTGCAGACGGCGATAGCCTCCCCGGCGACGGCGCCGGCCGCAGAGCGCCCATCGCCACAGGCCGAGCAGCTTCCGGCCGAGACGGACCCCGCCGTGGCGGGACCTCCTTAGCATGGCGAGGAGGATTGGAACAGACCGCGGAAAGATCTCTCCTTCGTTGAGCAGAGCAGACGCAGGGCGTTAATGGTGTGGTGCGGAGCTGCAACGGAAGCGCGCAGGAGACGAGACGAGACGTCGTGAGGGTGAGGCCTGCCGCCTGAGAGGAAGGAATGTGAACCCGGAGGGGGACCCGGGCTGTTTTATAGAGCGCCGAGTGGAAAACTTTGGGGGTGCGGGGCTCGGTTTGGCCTGGCTCTGCTTGCCCACCGGCAGACTGGCTTGATATCGCAGTTGGCTTGGATTTGCCGGGCTCTCGTCGTGGCCCGGCGGCGTTTGTTCGTAATGGCTGGTGTGCCTCGGACGGTGCGTGGTCCATGATTCCTTTGGCTCCGCAGACATGTTGCCCGACCTGAATTTCTTTATTTCATTGATTGATCTAGGCCCCTTGAAGGGTGCCCATCAAGGTTAAAGATACATCATCAGAGTTCGTGATCTCAATTACATAGATGTACTAAGTATAGACACTATGCATCTGCTACAGCTCTGTCTTTCTTTGGCAACCGCATCCCCCGTATCTTAGCATCAGCTTTTATCAATAAAAATGTCTGCCGTAGTGTGGCCGCCTCGTCTCTAAACACGACGCCGTTCCATATATGCCAATAGCATAGGCCATAAAAGTACTGAAATGACGTTTTGGGAAGCTTGGAGGACATTGGACGCTGATCATATACGTCCATTAGAAGACGGTTGATTAGTTTGGAACACAAGCCGCTGCCAGAATTCTTGAGCAAACGAGCAGTCAAAGACAATGTGTTCACCTGTTTCCTCTTCTTGGTTGCAAAATTCACAGACTGGGCTATCTACAACGGTCTTACGGCAAAGATTCACTCGACATTGCACCCTCCTATAGATCAGAAGCCAAACAAAGGTATGGTTAACCTTCCTATTGCTTTGTGCGGTTTCCTTCCAAACAACTTTGTTTCGTGGTCGCTCCAAAGGTATGGTTAACGCGGAAGGAACGCGCTCATCCATCGATAGTGCTAGTATTTACTACCGAAGTTACTTGTTCTTTTATTATCGGCCATGTCGATTGTCGATTGTTTAGTACTAATAGCATTTTCTTTAATTTGGTGTAACCGGGAATGTGATCTGTCTTTGCTAGTACGTATGTACGGACACGGTACACAAGCTGAGGCCTGATGTCACAGAATATTAACCCCAGCCCCAAGTCCAAATCCACCTCGTTTTCGTACTGCCCGCCAAAAAAGGTTGTCCCTAGACTGTACTGTCATTTTTTCATCGAGGTGGCGATTGGCTAAACACAAACACTTTTTGGCAAACGAAAAGCTATCTGTTACGACAGTTACTGCAGAGTGACGGCGAGCTCGATCACACGGTCACACGGGTGCCTCCGACCGAATTTTTTATTTTTAGCTCTTTTTTTGAATTTTTTTCATAAATATGTCCCTGGATGTATGATTTTAAAATCTGGACTATTAGCTCGGCGTCAGTGTTGCTGGCGCCGAGCTGCATCGAGCTTATACTGCTCGGCGCCATCGTTGCTGGTGCCGAGCTCGGGGCCACGTTGGCGCCATGGACGCTGACATGGCAACCAGCTTGGCGCCGTGGATCTTGGCGTCGAGCTCGGCGCCAACAATTCTGGCGCCAAGCCCTCTTACGTATGGGCCCGAGGTTAGGACTAAGAGGCAGTAAGAGTTTGTGGTAGATGTTAGTATGTACTATTATGGATTTTGTAGTTACTTTTCTGTAACTATTTGAGACTGTATGGACATTGTGGACTATTTGGACTATGGATGACATATTATGTTGATTGTGATATTCGTTGTGGTTGTATTGTGTTCTTTGGACAATTAAATGTTTAGATTATATAATGATGTCTCTGTTTGTAACTATGGATGCTCTTGAAATAAGGGAAAACTCTTGCGAATTTTTTCCGTGAATCATTAATTATACTACACTGCTAAAAAGGCACAAATGTAGTATACAGATTAAATATAAATTCATTAGAACGTGTATAGTCTAATCGTATCATACATACGCTTTGTAGATGAATCTAGGCTTTTCAGTAAGAGTGAACGAATCTAGACTTTTCAGACAATGAAAATAGACTTCAGACGGGCGCAGACAGCCGACCAGCAAAAACCCAGGTGTCGGGACTCCCGACTTGGGTCGGGACTTTTGACTGTCGGGAGTTCCGACTCACGTCGAGACTTTCGACGGCCATAGTCAGTGCGCAGGCTAAGTGACTGTGCGTCAGGACTTCCGACATGAGTCGTGACTTCCGATGGTCGGGAGTTCTGGCTTACGTCGGGACTTCCGACACTAACAGTCACTGAAAAATATTCTACATGCTCATGGAGTGCTAGAGTGTCTCTCTTTTGATTTTATTTTTATGCTTTAGCACTCTATCTTCCTTAGACCAACTAAGTTTGCATCTCCTTTATAGTACGGCGGATCCTAAATTCAAAAACAAAAATAAAACATTTGAAGAACGCTTTGAGTTTCTCCGCCTTTACAACTTCAAGAATTGAGGGATGTCATTTCATCTTTATCAACTATTTAAATATTTCATGGGACTAATAGCTGCGACATATCTCATTAAGATCACATTAGTCCCTAATTTGGATGTCATCAATAGACCAAAACCAACATAGAGGGCAAATGCACTTTCAATTCCTCAGTCTGAAACTATACTGAGTAAGCAACTCATCATCTGAGTACCAGTCCTCTACCAAAACCTTGTTGCTATAGCTAGGCTCACCTGCATTGCTCTAACCTGCGTGTCGCCTGTAGTAAGCGGCCTCCGCTTCATCTGTGGCCTCTGTGGCATAAGTGAAGAATGTGTCGTCATCCTCCTCCATCTGTAAGCCCACCTCTGCTAGAGCGATGAGCTCGCTCAGTCTGCCAGTGTCGTCCTCAGCCTCCTCCGCCTAGAAGCCCACCTCTACTAGAGTGATGAGCTCACTCAGTCTGCCAGTGTCGTCCTCTGCCTCCTCCGTCTGCAAGCCCGCCTCAACAAGAGCGATGAGATCGCTCAACCTGGCAGTGTTGTCCTCATCCTCGTTCCCCTCATCAGACAACACAATCGGTGATTGAATAGCGCGACCAGCTCGTGTTTTGTGCTCATCTAACTTCTTTTCCTCATACCTTGTATGAGCCACCTCTGCGGCATGGTCCTCGCTGCATCTAATCCCTTCATGTATAAAATACAATCAATTAGCAACGCGATTATATTACATTTAAAATCAGGCAACGAAAAAAAGGCTTTTAAGCACTCACTGACATATAATGCAACAACATGCTCGTTCAAGACCTGCATCTGTATCTTGTCTCCTCCCTTGGCTCATTCCTTGCCCTCTCCGTATTCGCACAGAGGAGGTTCCTCAAGTCAGTCTAACTGCAGTTAGGTGCTTCTCCTTAGCCGTCATTGGCGGAGGGTTAGGGGGAGTGGAACCCAACGCTGGAAGTGCTCATGTGGATGTCTCCCTCCACACCAATCGTCGAAAAGGAGGTACCTAGGGTCAAACTTCTCTGCACCATCGATCCACTTAAAGAAAAAACACCTCTCATCGTCCTACACAACAAGATTCCAATAAAATATTAGTAGCCTACTTACATAAATAAAAAAAAGATAGTAGAAATAATTACTTACATTAAAACAACTGCATGTGTAGAAGCAACGCGTCCGCTGTGTTTGGATGTCTCGATTGAAACACGTCGGTCGGAAAACCACAGTCGCAGTTAGGGACATGGAGGTCAGGAGGGACGGGGCATCTTTGCTAGACGCGTCGAGGGTATAATTCTCGAGGACGACCCCGTTTTCGTCAAAACTCCTCCCGATACATTTCTTGCATCTAACAAAATGGTTGTAATTTAACAAACCAAAATCAAAACATCACTAATTAATGTCAATGAGAACCATAACTACAATACAACCAATTTCGTTTTAAGAACTGAAAGCAATTAACATTAACCATAAACCTAGGGTTTCCCATTTGATGCACAACAATGAACCCATAACATAACAACATGCGCTGCGGTTACCTAGGGTTGCTAGCTTTTCCATGTCTTGGCATCATCCTACGGTTATATAATACAAATATTAAAAATTGCATGAAACCCTAAGTCATGACGATTCTTAGGTTGAAAAATCCGACTAATATACCGAATCGATGCGAAAAAAACTAGGAGGGGAGCGATGATACCTTGCTCTCAAAGATCTACGGATCAAATCAAAGTTTCCAAGATCCAATATGCCGATTCGTGAGGTAGGACGAAGTGGGGAGAGAAAAAACCCGAGAGGGAGGAGAAAGAAGAGGAAGAAGGCTCGGGCAGGAAGGTTGGGGCCGGGGTTAAAACATCACCTCGACGCTATAGATCATGACGCCAAGCTCGGCGCCAAGATCTATGGCGCCGAGCTCGGCACCAAGCTTGGTGCCAGGATCTGTGGCGCCGGGCTGCCTGCCAAGTCATCGTCACGTCTGCGTCGAGCCCAAAACCTCGACGCCAGCAACAATGACGTCGAGCAGTGTAAGCTTGGCGCCAGCGGACGCCGAGCTAAGGGTCTAGATTTTAAAATCATACATCGAAGGACATATTTGTGAATTTTTTTAAAAAAAAAGCTAAAAAAATAAAAAAATTCGGTGCCTCGGATCAGCCCGACTGTGAAAAAAAAATCACGGCGTTTGCTGGGGACCTGGGATACGCAGACATCTGGCACACGTACGTGTGACCAGGTTGCCGCGAATCTGCGGCATCTGAGATCTGGCAACAGGGGAGCTACAAGCTGTTGTGATCTATCCATCCCATGACCTGAATGATGTCAAGTATTCATGGAGCAGGTCTGAACTGTTGTCGCAGATTTATCAAACACCTTCGACTCCGTTCGAAACCAGAACCGTGTTGGCCACATGTGGGGTGGGGCAGAATGCCAGAGACACGACGTGTGGATCCTGTCCGGCTGCACGCCCTGTCCGGCTGCACGCCGCTCCCAGTCCGAGCTGCACCGGGTGCATCTCCTCCCAGTCGAACTTTCGTCGAAGACCGTACGAACTCAGTGGACTAAATGGCTTTTCTGATTTGTTTTCTCGAACAACTTTGTTTTTGACTTTTTTTTTTTCTCTCCAAACGCATGGCTGAATGCGGCGGATGCTGATATTGCTAGTTCTCCAAGCAGCCTGTTCTTGCTAGAAGAAAAAACGTTTGTATGACATTGTCGAAGCTGCCTGCTGTACTTATGTTATTTTTAGAGACTTTTCCCTGTGTGCCATTATAAAAGATCGTAATCCCCTGTGTGCCCCTGAAAAAATTCAGCGGTCTTCAGCGCCACTACTCCAACTTTTTCGTGTCATCTATGCCACTTCCGTCAGTTTTGGCTCTAACGCCGTTAAACTGCAGGTGTGAAAAGACGAAAATGCCCTTAAGTTCAAATATGTTATTAATTTTTTTTGAGCATCTTAACGACTTCAAATGAAAAAACTCAAAACTAGAAAGTTGTAGATCTCGTCGAGATCTATAATTTTCATATAAATTTTTTTTTCATTTAATTTCGCAAAAAAAAAATGATTTGATATGATTAATATATCTTAGAAAAATCATATTATTTTTTTTGCGAAATTAAATGAAAAAAAAAATTATATGAAAATTATAGATCTCGACGAGATCTACAACTTTCTAGTTTTGAGTTTTTTCATTTGAAGTCGTTAAGATGCTCAAAAAAAATTAATAACATATTTGAACTTAAGGGCATTTTCGTCTTTTCACCCCTGCAGTTTAACGGCGTTAGAGCCAAAACTGACGGAAGTGGCATAGATGACACGAAAAAGTTGGAGTAGTGGCGCTGAAGACCGCTGAATTTTTTCAGGGGCACACAGGGGATTACGATCTTTTATAATGGCACACAGGGAAAAGTCTCTTATTTTTAATCAGGTAAATCGACTGTTTGACTGGCTCGGGTTGTTTTTCACTATGGAGTGGAGATTGTTTAGTGCTACCGTTTTCTTTGGAGTAAGTGTAACCTGGAAGCAGTTAATCTATACAGTAAAGTAGGTGGTACAAAACGGAGCACACTTACGTCACAGAATTTAACCCCAACCTCGAATCCAAATCCACCTCATTTTCGTGCGGCCCGTCATAGGAACTCAATAGTGTTTAGATGAGCAGAACAGGGTGTCACTCTCCAGCCTGCAATGTCATTTCCCTGGCATGACAATCACTTTTTGGCCGCATTCGGAAGGAAAAAAAAAGGTACTAATCGATTACTGAGTGCAGTGAACTCACACTACTGGCTTGGAGTTGGAGCAGCTCACCTGGGGAAAATCGTGGCGTTTTTTGCTCTGGAACCAGGGACACCGGACACACGGACCTTATCCGGGTGCATCCACGGATTCCACGCACACAGGTGCTCTGAATCTGCTACGAAGCAACAGGACAGTCAGCTCGCGCAGGTAGCAAAAGGATACATCGGCTGGATACGATGGTCGATGGTCCGTATCGCCCAGATCTGAAGTGTTGTCACAGATTGCCCCAGCACGGCCTGCGGGCTGCTGCCCCGCAACTCTCGGAAACGGGAGCCGTGTAGTCCACATCTGGGGCAGAAAAACCAGACACCCGGTGTGTCACGTCACGTGTGGATCCTGTCCGGTTGTGCCGGCTCCTCCTACTCCCGGTGGAAGTGGAATGGAACTTTCGTGGAAGACCGTACTACGAGCTCAGTGGACTGTGGACTAGTACGGAGTAGACGATTTCTTGATTTGTTAATGAGATGGCACCTGACCTGACACCCATGTTTAGGCACGTGCTAGTGCCAATTTACTGCAGGTTTAGTTCACGAATTTTGAGAATTTGATTACCGTAACACTTTCGTTTTTATTTAATAATTAGTGTTCAATCATGGATTAATTAGGCTTAAAACGTTCGTCTCGCAATTTTCAACTAAATTGTGCAATTAGTCTTTTTTTTCGTCTACATTTAATGGTCCATGCACGTATCGCAAGATTCGATATGATGGCCACTGTAGCACTTTTTGAGAAATTTTTTAGAACTAAACAAGCACTTGCACGCATCAGCTGTTGCCTGCCTGCATGGCGATTGGCGAGTCATCCCAGCCACCTGGCGAACTCGTTGAATGTTTTGAGCGCGGTGGGCGGCGGCAGCATATTCACCTGCCCCCGCGCGCGGTTAAAGATTGCGAGGAGACGATCGATCGCCTTTGTCGGCAGATCGAGTAAAAACACGCCTCGTTGATTTATAGAACTACTAGGAGCGGGTAGTATATATTTTTCTCCTACATGTGATGTGCGTGGTGACGCGGACGTAGCATAGTACAGTTTTGTGGGATCTGAGAAGAAGGAACCCCACTGTCTCCGGGTTCCGGGTTCTGGAACGCCTTGATCTATCTGATGCCTGCGTTGAATGAATGATCGATCCATCAGGCCGGCGTCCAGGTGACGCAGTCACGCAGACAACTGGACATAGAAAGGGCCAGACTGCCACATCCACATCCCGGTGGAAATTTCTGGTCTTCCTGCTGAGCTGGATCAAGCGACGGATCAGCGACACATGGGACGCTGATTAAAACATCGTTAACAATCACTCTTGTACGCAGATGACTTCACGGCATGTACCAGTGCGTACTAGCTAGTACTCAGGGACGGATCTACAAGGAGTGCTAGGGGCTCCAGCCGCCTACGGCTGGTGCATCAATAAAAATATGGGAGGGTGAGGTAGAAGAAGAGATGGAGTATAAAAGAAAAATATAAAGAAGAAGAGATCAGCCCCTTTTAATCCTATTCTGCATTCGCAACCGGTACCAAGGACGTTTTCAGTCAGCCAGTGCTCGCTGCTGGGTCAATCATCGGTGCTGGTACGTTTTTCCCTTCCGCTCGTACGGAAATATCTGGTCGCCCCAGAGTCCCATCAATCCACCCATCGCGATGTTTACGGTCCGCACGCTTGCCGGAGGACGTTTGCGGCCGCGAGGAATATCCATAGAGAAACGCACGACTCCCGCTCCACCGCCAGAAGGAAAACACCGATTTTCCTCGAGCCCCCGCCACCCCTTGCGCGCACGCGTCGCGGTCGGCGGGCCGGCGCTCTACAGCTACGGGTCGGAGGGAGGTCGGAGCCAAGATTTTACGGCGGACCACCCGCGAATCCACCCAGAATCCGGGCAACCGAGGGGGAATGGAGGGCCTCCACTCATCTCATCTGTTTCCTGCGGTGGCGGGGAAGAGCGGCGAGGTAGGTAACAACCGAGGTAGGCAGATCAGGCGGGGCCGGGGTGGTGGGCGACTCGATGTCGACGGCCGCAAGCAGTACCCGCGGCCGCAGCGCCGGGGGGCGCGGAGCTAGCAATCCGACAAAGCGAGCGAGCGCGGCTGGATGCTGCCCAAGTGGATGGTACGCACGGTCTACGGAGCAGCAGACAAAACGAGAGCTGCCGTGTCTACGCGCGGCTGGAGTACATGGCATTGGAGGCAAGATCAGGTGGTGGTGACGGACGAAGAGACTATTTTTTATGTACGTTTGCCGGGGCCTGGAGCGCAACACACCAAACATGGCGAAGGTTCGCTGCAGGGCGGCAAAGTGCCACTGTGCCAAGTGCAACCCGGGCAGAGAAACGACAACGCGGCACTGGTCCACTTCCTGTCTTCTCCGGCGGGGTCACGCAGTCGTTTTTTTATTTTTGAGGCTGACGAGGATGGGCGCAAGTACAGATCAGACTCTTCAGGTTGAGCGTATCAGATTCAGATCAGTGTAGAAGTAGGTACTCTGGCTGATGCTAGTTTGGAACCGGCGTTGTCAGTTTAGCATTTCTGCTGCCCGAGCGTGTGTCTGTGTTCCGTGTCTTCGAATGCACGAAGGTAGAGTGGCAATCAAGTCAGTTGCGATCATATATGGGTCGTCGTCTTCTCTAGATACTGCTTGCACATACAGCATCTCCCAGTTTCGATACCTGCTATGTCTAGTAGCTCCAGAATTGAATGTTCGTCCAATGGTCCCCAAATGTTGGGATCAACTTGGTGACCACTTGGAGCTGAAGATTTGCACGCAGTACAAAAGATAGTATAACAGCAGCCCGCGGGATAAGCCAACCCTTTCGGTCTCGAGAGGCTTTGGGCGATTCAATTATTCAAAAGGCAAGCGGAAAAATCCAAAACGTATCCACGATCAGATATGCATACTACTTGTGCCTGACGACGCTTGGACTAGTCGCCACTCACCAGTACACACCGCAACTTGTCAAGTGCACGAGCACCACTTGCATTGGGCTCCAGAATATTCAGCCGCGCTTGGGCCTGTTTAGTTTCCAAAAAATTTTGTGCAGTACCTATCACATTGAATCTTGCGGCATATGTATGGAGTACTAAATGTAGACGAAAAAAAAACTAATGTACTAAATGTAGACGAAAAAAAAACTAATTGTACATTTGGGAGAGAAATCGCGAGACAAAACTTTCGAACCTAATTAGTTCATAATTAGACACTAATGGCTAAATACAAACAAACGGGCTACAGTACCCCAAACCAAAAAATTTTTGGCATCTAAACGCGGAGAGAACACGGAAACTGTACTGACGCAGCAGCAGCCAACAGGGCCCCGATTATTCTCCGTGCAGCCGTTGCACGGGGCCGTACCCGGGCCGTACGGTCCTCTCATCCTGTCCATCATGCAGGCGTGGCGCTGGCGCCAGGTCTAACCGTCCAAGGTTGGCGGCCGGATCAATCCACTGTTTGTCAACAGACGTCCCAGAGCTTCTGATGCACCCGCTTAAAAACCGGACAGCCATACACACGCCTTCTTCTCTCTGCAAGGTCAACTTCTGTAATTAATTTTCGTTTTCCTTAGATAAAAGTCAGCTCCTGTAACCAACCACAAAAAAAACGTCACAGTGAGAAAGCCAGCTCGATGGTAAATTGGTAATGGGAACGGGCTAAATACAGCAACACCCGGCACAAGTCAAGACTAGAACAGGGCAGGAACTGTGTGCAAAGCAAAGCCCGTCACACTCAGCCATTGTTTAGTTCGCGAAATTTGGAATTTGGGGTTACGGTAGCAATTCTTTTATTGGCAAATAGATCCCAACATGACTATTAACTAAACACGTCTCGCGCACCAAGTCAATTATTTTTCTTTCGTCACATTTAAGATGCACGGACCGTAACATTGATGTGACAGGACAGCAAGCCCGTCCAACACAAGGCTCATAATAAAAGGCCAGTCTGTGTGTACGGTCATGTACTGGTATAGCGAGCAACGCATGCATGCAGGTCCATGCTCAGTCATACTGAGCCCTCGTTTAGTTGCCCCAATGGGAGGTGGCAAATTCACTGTAGCGCATTGTAGCCCACTGTAGTATTCGTTTGTATTTGGTAATAATTATCCAATCGTTGACTAATTAGGCTCAAAACATTCGTCTCGCAAAGTACAACCAAACTGTACAATTAGTTTTTGATTTCGTCAACATTTAGTACTCTATGCATATACCGCAAGTTTGATGTGACGGGGAATCTTTTTTTTGCATAGTGCTAAAGTTTGGATTTTGGGGAATGGTGTAAAGTGTCGTGGATCAGCAGCAAGGGAATCAGAGCATCTCGAGCAGTTTCACAGTACCTCCCTTTATCCCCCGTAAAACTATTATATCGAAGACAGCTATGCTTTTTCCTTCTCCAGTAGTTTTCTAATACCTTTTCTTTTTTTTTTTCCAGTGACCACCAATATTCTCCTCATCCCCTCAAAGAAAGGGAGAGATACAACTCCAATACCATGGAAACCATCCAACTATCACTTTTCAACTATATTTTCTCTTATACTCCCGTAGGACCCACCTTTTATATAGGTATTAAGAGAAATATATTGACGTACTGCTACATCAACTGCTCCAATAAACGTAGGAAGTGATATTAGACTACCAGGAGACTATCGGAGATGCTCTCATTTTTCTTGTCGACACGGAGAGACAGCAACAGACAGAAGAGGCAAGAGGTGTGCGCCACGCAATGCCACACTGGACCACTGCCTAGTGCCTAGTGCTACTCGGCCCTGTTTAGTTTCCAAATTTTTTTTTTTTTGCCTCCTACAGTAAAAGAGCATGTTTGAACATATGCATAGAGTACTAAATGTAGACGAAAAAAACTAATTGCACAGTTTTCTATAAAATTGCGAGACGAATCTTTTAAGCCTAATTAGTTCATGAAAAACCGTAATTGCTACAGCAATCTAGCTAGTTGACGGAGAGCCATCGGATTCGGCAGAGCCGTACGGCGCCCGTGCTCCCACAGTCCCACCACCTCCACGCAGGCACGTCGATACGCTCACCCACCCGTCGATCGAGCCGTACGGATAGCTGACTTTGAATGATCTAGTTGAGTTGGTGGCAGTGCCACATCAACTTGTCTTGGTCGAGGTCTGAACGCCGGACGCCCGGTTGGCGGTTGCTTAATAAACTTCAGAGACAAGAACGTGGATAGCACAACCAACATGAGGCCGTCTTTCGAATTTTCGATGGAAACTCGACGAAATGTCCATCATCATTTGTCCCGAGCCTCTCAAAAACTCTCCCTGCTTATCTGCAGGCGCGGACTTCACAGTCACATATATATTCAGTGGCGCCGTGCAAATTGGGGGTCTCGGACCCTTGGATTATCCTCTGGAAATCTAGGGGTTGTCTCGTTGATCAGGACAGATGCTCTCCTAGTGGGCAGGGCACTTGGCATTAGTTCCTGCCGCACCTTTTTGCTTTGCAGGTGCACTCCAATCATCCAGGAACGTGAGCACTGAACAGGCATCTCGGGAATTTTTTCAGTGCCTGGGCGTGCAGCAGGTGTACTTAACGAGCTCCCTTCAGCTACAACATGAATCCATCGTACTCGATAAGTATAGCGGTGCACAGTACACGATATTAGAACAGTAGAATTTACAGAATGAACGTCAGAGATCGAAAATGGTACTGCACTCCAACATCCAGATAATGCACACAGCATTCAGAAACGCAATTTCTGACACTACTATCTCAATGGCAGGGCAGGTTTAATGCACCTTGGTTTGTGACAATGTCTGTCCAAAAATTGAGAGCAGACGGTGGGTTTTACTGGCATAGGGTTACACTCTGTATTTCGTATGTACCAAAAAGAAATATGTTCAGTCAAGCGCCCAACACTCATATTGGAAATTGGTAACACCAAACAACAAACTAACTCATCGTTAGGGCTTCGCTTTGACAATTCTTCATCAATTATCTACACTAGACCTGTAGACCATCCGAGGATGCTTTGTTATTGTACTTCTTCCCGGACATCATTCCTCTTCCTGCGGCCAAACCCACATCTACAGATGAATTCAGGGACTGGCCCTTCATTCCCAGCAACCCAAGGATGCTCAGCCGCAGCCTGCAGCCTGATGCGATCTCCTGGATCTGCAAATCAAGCACATGGAAGGAGGGGGCAGGGACATTGCGTTAACAGAGGACATCTTGCACAAAAACTTAGCAAACTCCAGGTTATCAGAATCATAGGGTGAGAAAGCGACCAAAAAGGCACCTTTGCAAAGAAGCCTTAGGAGCAAATCAGCAAGTTGGGGGTTCATGTCTCCAGGTATTTGCACAGGATCATTGGCAATCTATTTGTAGCAGACACTCAAGTGAGTTTAATGCAGAGTAATTAAAAGCAAAAGGAAAGGAAGGAAGGCATTTTTTACACCTTATCATAAGTTTCCTGCAATGTATCCCCAAGAAATGGATAATGCCCAGAAACCATACAATATAAAGTTACACCAACTGCCCATGTATCAGATGCCCGACCATGGTAGGCTGAACCTGCAGTGAAATAAAGAGAGATACTCCTATCATATTTAGCAAGTCCACTATACCGAGCAGCTAAAGAATATTTAGTAATTTAAGTTAATGGCAGTAAAACTCTGGGCTGTTCCATTTTAGTTAATTTGTGATTCTGCGATCATATA
The DNA here is from genome assembly GCF_019320115.1 of Miscanthus floridulus. NCBI lineage: Eukaryota > Viridiplantae > Streptophyta > Magnoliopsida > Poales > Poaceae > Miscanthus > Miscanthus floridulus. Next base: position 61,300,340 of record NC_089591.1, on the reverse strand, counting down.
GCTACAACAATGGAACAGTCCAGGAAATGTTGCTTTCCAAAAAACACCATTATATTCATAGATAACCTGATGATTGACTAATTTTACGTGCAGCATTTATATAAAACATCAAAGGTAGTCAGTTGTACCTTGACAGCACTCCGGGGCAGTGAAAACAGGAGTGCCAGGAGATCTCCAAAGCATATCATCATCATCCTACGTTGCAAACACATAAGTATCACTGTACTAATATATCAGTAAAACACCAATATATAAAATTTTATAGTCCAGAAGAATTTGTCACAAAAAACACACATACTTTGAAAAGATTGAATAGATTTACTTGAGTAAAAGAATGTAACAGGCCAAAGGGCGCCTAGCTCAAACGGTTAGGTGACCCAGCGGCACTCCTCAGGTCCTGGGTTCGACTCCCCATGGGAGCGGATTTCAGGCTGAGGTTAAAAAAATCCCCTCGCCCGTCCCCAAGTGCCAAAGCACAGTGGAAGGCTCCGGCTCGGTTCTCACAGGGTTACGGCACCTCCTGCGTCAGGATGGGGGCGGGGGTTCGGGAGTTTTCTCGATCTGTGTGAGAAGATCTTCTTCTTAAAAGGGAAACCCGGGGGCCGTCATAACCCCCCGCAGGTCGAGTTTTTAAAAGAATGTAACAAGTTTCATCCAATGATAAAGTTGTGGGCCACCTACTTAACAATGAACATATCCAAAACAAGAACAAGAAAAGCATCTTAGTTTGTTTCCAACTCAAGTTATCTTAAAACTACTCATGAGGACAGGGAGCAAAGATCATATTTTAATTTTTTTACATAAATATAAACCTGGTTTGAGGAACTCTATATCTACAGAGCCATTTTTTACCAGAGCAAGAGCAATTAATGATAGAAAGACGAAATTAGGAATTTATCCCTTTCAACGGTGGATCCATTTAAGTGGAAAAAACAATATTTCCATAACAAGAAAAAAATAACTAAAATACAGAAGTTACAGGAGTACAGAAACCACCTCAAAAACCTGGCTAACACTGAAATCCCCTATCTTCACATTGCCGGCACTGGTAACCAAGAGATTGTCTGGTTTGATATCACCATGAATAATGTTCTGTGTATCAAAAGAAAAAAAATCAGTGTTCCAAGCAAGGGAAACACACAACATAGTACAAAACTGAATAACATAGAAAAAAGAGGCAATAAAAAACACATGTATAAAGAAATATATGTCCAAAAATGTGGTAGAGAATCATCAGCTCGAAATCTGGGAACTGTGGAATTCACTCTTGTAGGTAAGCACAAATGTGAACCATGGTTGGGAGTTTAGTGCTGTTTTCCTGATGCGGACCAGGATGCCAGGAAACATGGTTTGCATCACGATTGCTACCATGCAGGGGAACGGCCAGATGGTGTTACTTGAATTATCACTAAGGGTCCGTTTGGATGTTGGCATTGAATTGGGTCAACAGAATTGGATCACCAATTCAATTACATGATGAAATGGTATTGGACTATGATTCCATTTCTGTTGTTTGGATGTCTTCTGAATTGGCCAGGTGGAAACTAGAACAAACACAATACCAAAATCTGTTTGGATGTCCAACGGAAATGAAAATGAGGATTGCTCATGGAGCCGGCAGCCATCCACGAGGTCCATGGCGAGGAGCGGACCCACCACGACGAGCTCACGGCGGTTGGCGCTGCAGGGACCCACGGCAGGCGGCGCCGACGAGATCCATGGCGGCAGCGCACACGACGAGATCCATGGTGGGCAGCGCGCGCGGACGAGATCCATGGTGTCTGGCACTGCCGAGATCCACGGTGGGCGGCGCTGGGCAGCTCCGGCGGCGGGCGGCGGACGACGACGCAGGGCAACTCGATGGCAGCAAGCTGCAAGCAGTGTTGCCGAGCTCCGACAGCGGACGACGGCGCTGGGCAGCTCGACGGCGGCAGGCAGCGATGTTGGGCAGCTCCGACAGCGGACGACGGCGCAGGGCAGCAGCTCGTGCGGTCGTGCTTCGTTCGGCTGATTCCGACCAATACAGACGTCTCCAGCTCGGTATTGTGACTGGCCGGTTAGTAATTATGGCAATACCATGTGGAATTTGAGATCAAATTCGAAGAGTGAATTCCAAGACGTCCAAACACGTGGTATTGAAAATATGCAATTCCAATTCCCTGATTCCTATCTCAATGCCAATATCCAACGGGGTGTAACAGAACACACGCCGACACGCAGGCACTCAAACTAAAAAACACCTGAAAGATTACAAGCGCACCAGGACAAATCAAACAACCGACCACCAGACCGAACAAAGATCAGCACCCAAAGAGACTCCAACTCAGAGGCACCCGCAGAACCACTCTTGGAGAAGCTGACTGACGCTAGGATTCTTGCCCTCGCAAACACATCCGTTACAGTGTTTCCAAAAGAACAAAGCTATTAGCATGACCGGAGTGGAATACTTTTCACTGATGATTATCAACTAATAGCGTAACCTCAAACCACCTGGACCAGACCAATCGATTGTAAGATCTCCAAACTTACTCCCTCTGTCCCATGATAGATGACGTTTTAGCTCTGGGCACGGAAATTAAGGAGTGGAAATGTTGTAGTGCACAGGAAACGAGAAGGAGAGAGATAGAGATAGAGGTGCATTGGGAAGTGAGAATGACAACTAATTTGGGACAAGTAAATGTTTAATTGTCTCGTCCACCTGATCACAAAGACGGCACAAATAGCTCAGTGGTTTCAGGCAGGCCTCGGCACAGAAGTCCAGCAGCGGTTATGACAAGCTAACCAAATGAAATATTTCACTATGGGTGGTATCCAAGATTTCCAAAGTCTTTGTCGAAATTGAAACTTGGTGGTTCCTGATGCAGAAGCCGACCAGATGTGCTTTCTTCCACATCGTCTTGTAGTTCCACTCTAGCTAGAAACTCCAAAATCTGAATAATTCTCCAGAACTTGGATTGTGACAGTTATCTTCCTAGAAATACGTTTGGATATGAGAGCTGCATAATCAACGAGCTGCAAATAAAATTTTCAAAATCCCAGGACTCTAGAAATTGTTCTAAACATAATATCGATCATCTGATATACTATTCGTGTTTCTAAATACTAAACTTTGAAACTTTGACTGTGAGTATTCATCTTGACAAACTAGTTATTGAAAATGAAAACTGAGAGCTTACATGAGAGTGAAGATACATAAGACCAGATATTATGTCTCGCAAATAATTTCTTGCAGTAGCTTCTTCTAAACCATTATCACAAACCATTTTTCCTTCAACATACTCAAGAACTGGCAATGCAAATGAAGAAAAAATGTAAATGATAATTGATAGAACATCAATGGAAATGTGATGGGTCATCAATAAAAACAATTGTTTAACAGTGGTAGCATAATTACATACCCATGTAGAATTTATCTATGTTTGGGTCATCAATCACTTCAACGAGATTTACAATGTTGGGGTGATTCAGCATTTTCATTATCGGATACCTGTCTCAAAAGGAAAAATACAAACAATGAAGGGGGGGGGGGGGCAAGCAATTGAATACTGTACACAACAGAAAATGCAGCCTATTAACATGTAAAATCAGGATCGTATGCTACACATGCAGTGTGGCTATCATAGTGCCAGTTACCAAATACCAATACACTATGCTTCTACATTTTGACAAGAAAATTACCATTGATTCTAACAATATCTCAACCCTTAATCCACCTACATATTGGCGATGGGCCATCTATTTAACCTCTTATGGCAGCTCAAGACTATGAATGAATTTCATCAATCAGGAAAGGAAATGAAGCTACAAATCTGTTCATGGTAGTTACTGTGCTGAGGATTTGTCCTACAAAAATCATATGGCCAATGAAACTGAAAAGGAACTAACAATGACAGCAAGCAGATAGTTTCTGTGTAAACAGAAGATATACGAACTCTACCCTAGGTCCTTTTTCTCTTCAGAGGCTAAATGGGGTCCTATTGCACAAAAAGTGCCGAGTTAACTGCTTATCAATATCTGAACATTAATTCATCACTGTAAGAGCACCATACTGCAAATAAATGTAGTTGGTCGCCTTTGTATCATATAAATCCATTCCCAATATGTGAGGTAAACATTCTTATATGCTAATGAGCAAGGTACCTCATAGTTGGTTTTTTGTTAAGTAAATGGAAGTTCATAAACAATTGGGAGCCTAAAACAAGATTTCCCGGTACCGATACAATAGAAAAAGTTCCCTACAGTTACATGTTCAAGTATCAGACAGAACAGCATCAATTAGCATTTGGAATGGCTAGCTTATGCATGATAGATCCTAGAGAGATGTCTTGAAAGCATGCGCAAAAACTTTAAAAGAAAACTAAGTCACATATGCATGACAAAAAGAAAATATGAGCATTGCATGGACAGATAAGCTGACAAAATCATCACCTCCCGAAGAACATCTGTCATGGCGGTTTCTGTGCGTACAACACGTACTTTCATCATGTAAGGCTTATTCAGAACCTGAAAGAGAAGGGCAAAGGCTAAAATTCCATAAGTGAGACATCAGCACATGCACCCAGCACATATAGAAGGGCTAACAATAACAGTGTTGAGAGCAAAGAAAAGGAAATGGTGAGACTGAACGAAGTCCTAAAGCAAGCAAATTAGTTATCAGCCAAAACATAGAGTACAACATATTAGAAAGAAACAAAGTATATAACTAATAGCTACCGGTAGAAAATAGCTAATTGTGATATTTAACAACAATTTGTAATCATGAAAGCCTGCTTATATGATGAAAAGGTATCATAAAAAGACATGTATGATAACATCATAAAATAGAGTAGCAGAAAGCATTACCTTCACTGCATACAGCTTCCCATCTTTAATGTTTCTGTACAGAACCTGTTCAGCAGCAAAGTAAAAGGAATTTAGACATACATTTGGAAAATTTAATATCAACATATCCAAGGTATCTTACCACTTTGCCGTAGCTTCCAGAACCAATCTTTCCCAAGTGGACATATTGATTGACCATCTTATTACCATTTTCATCCTTAACATGCCAAAAGTAACAACATTATTATAGTGTTTAATGCAAAAGATATATTCTCTCATACAACTTGTTGCCTTCACTCGGCATGCAAAAGTCAGTTATTAGAATTAAGTAGGCAATAAACGTGGCCAAGCTCTTTGATGGCTAATCAGAACAGTGAACAATTATTCTCAAATGTTATGTGTGTATATGTAAATAGATCATATGAAGTGAGATTTTGCTGAGAAAGTAAAAACAGGCTTTTCCTATCACACAATAAAGGATGCACATGTTGATTGGGATGCCGGAAAAGATGCATTACTTCTTTATCGTTCCAAAAAAATGGTTAATTTATTCAGCACCCAAAAATGTAAAGACGATGCACCTATCGCAATCCATCACAAGTGTTCACTTCAAGAGGGTTAGATTGTAGGAATGATACAATGTACAGTTCTGAGTTCTTGTAGCAAAAATGTTTAGCCAGTCTGCATTCGGTAACTACTGATGGGCATGAATAACAGCTCATTTCCAACAAGAATGTGTGCAACTACTAAGGGGGCACGACTTTTCTGAAGTTTATTTATTTTTTTTCCAAAAAACAAATTTATGCAAGGCCAAATGGTAAAAAAAACATCGAAAACTAACGGGAGATGTCACATGTCAATTGCTTGATATGATTATATAAGCCAGGTTCTTATGAGTTGGACAACCCATGCATAGATTGGGAAAGAATAGGTGAGATCTCAATAGCATTGTTTCAAATATGGACATGCAAGTAAACAGACAGCTGAATTTTTTTTTTGAAAACTTAAAAGAGGTACCTCTGAGCGAAATACTTTTTTAGTCTCTTTAACTGGGATCTCTCTACATGCAAAGCCATTTTGAGTTCTTGACTGTATAATATCTTCAGAACTCTTCCTCGGGGGTCCATCATCACTTCCCTCAAGATAGTCAGTATCATCTCTATCGTAGAAGCTTCTATCAGGATCATCTCCATTATAGAAGCTTCTATCAAGATCATCCCCATTATAAAAGCTTATATCAGGATCATCTCCAGTGTAGAAACTTCCATCAGGATCATTAGCTGATTGACGCTTCAGTAAATCTTCAGATAACATGCCATCAGCATCCTGATGTTGACGTATAGGTACACTGGGCTTCCTTAAAAAGCTAAAGCAACTGCAGCAACCGATGTCCATAAGGTCCGCCATTCAGAAAGAGTAGGCACCAGAACCCCTAGAATGACAACAGAGGTAACAATGTTAAAAGAAACATCGGAATTGGAAAGCCACTTCTCTGCTACTTTCCTGGCTACCGGGCTGCAGATGAGATGAAACCACAGTAACAGCATACATGCAGAAACAGAAATATCGTTGCAGTTAAACTTGATGCCAGAAAGGCACACCTCAGAGGCTCAGACATTCCACTCCCACACAGATTAACCAGGTGGAAGTACTTAAACACAAAGAGTATCAGCACGTAATCGGCCTAAAATTACTAGGGTTAAACTTGGGCCCGGTAACAACGTCAAGGGATTCCACCTCCTAGCAGTGGCGGACCTAACCAAATTGATCCGATTCCATTCAATTCTATGACAAAAAAATTCATTCAATTCTATGACAAGAAATTTTATTCAATCTATGCTCCGATTTCATTCACAGAAACAAATCCCTAACAAATAATATTGAATCACACATCAATCTCACATATAAACAATCCCTAAGCCCAAATTTACAGTCCAGTGCTCGCTTTCAAACCCTAGGGTACGAGGTTTCGGATTTGCGAAAGCTCAGAACTTCAAAAGCACACTCACTGACTCACCGGTCCAGGGGCACTGGCGCGCTACTCTGCAGCTTAGCGCACCCGGAGGCCGGCTTCTGCGACGCGCAAGTCTCGGCGCAAAGGCTCCGCAACGGCGACTGGCGCCAGGCCGCCAGGCGGGGCGGCGGCGGGCGGCCGATGGCGTTTCCAGTCCTCCGCAAACGTAAATCGGCCTCGGTGCTCGGAGGCGGCAGTGCTCGCGCTGGTGGAGTCCGCCGGGGCGCCGTCCGGCTCACGGTCGAGTGTCGCGGCCTCGGGGACACGGCAGGTTTCGCGCAGTCGCGCTGGGACTCGCGGCCTCAGGGCCTCGCTACCGCGATGTGGACTTCTTTCAGATCTTTCTTGGGCCAGATATTTTATGAGCTATAAAGTTTTTGGGTCAGATTTTTCTGGGCCTACCTAGACTACCTTTTGGCCCGCCACTGCCTCCCACACAAATTAGCACCAAATAAAACTAGCCAACTACCATCACCACACCTCGATAACCGAATTTTTTTTACATTTTACCTCTTTTTTTTTTTTTTGAAAGTTTCTCACAAATAGACCCCTGGCGAAAAGGATTCAGAAAATGGACCCTTAGCTCGGCGCCATTGGTGCTGGCGCCGAGTTAACACGTCTCGGCGCCAGTGTCTCTGGCGCCGAGCTCCTAGGCACGGTGGATGACATGGCAGTGAGCTCGACGCCATAGTGACTGGTGCCGAGCTCACTGCCATTTAACCCCGGCCAACCTTCCTGCCCGAGCGTTCTTTCTCTTCTTTCTCCTCCCTCTCGGGTTTTTTCTCTCCCCGCTTCACCCTACCTCACGAATCGGCATATTGGACCTTGGAAACTTTGATTTAATCCGTAGATCTTCGAGAGCAAGGTATCCTCGCTCCCCTCCTAGTTTTTTCGCATCGATTCGGTATGTATTAGTCAGATTTTTGAACATAATAATCGTCATCACTTAGGGTTTCATTGTATCCATCAATATATGTATTATACAATCATAGGATGATGCCAAGGCGTGGAAAAGCTAGCAAACCTAGGTGCATGTAGTTATGTTATGGTTCATTGTTGTGCATCAAATGGGAAACACTAGGTTTATGGTTTAATCTTAACTGCTTTGGGTTCTTAGAACGAAATTGGTTGTATTGTAGTTATGGTTCTCATTGACATTTATTTATGATGTTATGATTTATGTTTGTTAAATTACATCCGTTTTGTTAGATGCAAGAAATATTTTGGGAGAAGTTTTGGTGAAAACAGGGTCGTCCTCGAGAATTATACCCCGACGCGTCTACCAAAGATGCCCCGTCCCTTCCAACCTCCCTATCCCAAACTGTGACTGTGGTTTTCCGGCCCATGTTTTTCAATCGAAACATCCAGACACAGCGGCGCCTTGCTTCTACACATGCAGTCATTTTAATGTAAGAAACTATTTCCACTATCTTTTTTCTTTATTTATATAAGTATGCTACTAATATTATGTTGGAATCTCATTGTGTAGGACCATGAGAGGTGCTTTTTCTTTCAGTGGATCGACGGTGCAGACAAGTTTGATCCTAGGTACCTCGTTTTCGACAATTGATTTAGAGGGAGACATCCACGTGAGCACTTCAAGCGGTGGGTTCCTCCCCCCTAACCCTCCACCAATGATAGCTAAGGAGAAGCACCTAGCCATAGTTAGACAACTCAAGGAACCTCCTCTGTGCGATTGTGGAGATCGAGCTGTGATAAACCCCGAGAATACGTTGGAGTTTGTGTGTCCAAACAAGCATGAAGTAAGTGCAAAGTGTATGTGTTGAAATGTTGAGCTATATGTGTTCATGTACTAATGTCTACTTATTTAGGTGTTTTTAATGGCGAAGTGTCATTTCAAGGAGTGGTTATATGGTCATAAGAACCAACGGCCGAAAGAACCATGAAAGGTTAAGGAAAAGAAGAAAGAAAGGATAATTTACAAAGCACCTCCTGTCATGTGCGAATATGGTGTTAAATCCAACTATGGTCTAGTCCCTTCGGAGCTTGGAATAGGCTATTATTGCGGCCATATGGTTGAGTATGATGAGGTTGGTTATTTTTATGGTAAACATGAAATAGTATTTTGTTTCTTTTGCTAAGACATATATGATAGAATTTTCCGTTTGAACAGAGCACTAGGAAATGCAGGTAGGAATGTTATGATGGTCAAGCTAAGTTCTTAGATGAACTGAAGAAGAGGCAAGTAATTGCACGGAAGAGGGGATATGGACCAGACTACGTCAACCTATTCGTTAAACATCACAAAAAAAGATGCGTGAGTTTGCTAGACAACACGGTATTTGTAACCCGATCGATGTTGGGCTTAACAAATGGGGATTAGAGAGACGGATGACGTTAGAGGAGGAGAGGGCAAGGAATGAGGCAAGGAAGGAGACAAGAGTACAGATGCAGGTCTTGAACGAGCATATTGTTGCATTATGTGGCAGTGAGTGCTTGAAAGTATTTTTTTTCGTTGCATGATTTTAATGTAATATAATCGCGTTGCTAACTTATTGCATTTTATACATGAAGGGATTGGTTGCAACGAGGAACATGCCACAAAGCTGGCTCGTGCAAGGTATGAGGAGAAGAAGTTAGATGAGCATAGATCGCGAGTTGATCACACCGTTCAATCACTGATTGTGTTGTCTGATGAGGGGGACGAGGATGAGGATGACACTGGCAGACTCAGTGAGCTCATTGCTCTAGTAGAGGCGGGCTTACAGGCGCAGGAGGCTAAGGACGATACTAGCAGACTGAGCGAGTTCATTGCTCTAGCAGAGGCGAGGTTGCAGGTGGAGCAGGCAGAGGAAGACACTGGCAGACTGAGCGAGCTCATCAGTCTAGCAGAGGCGAGCTTACAGGCGAAGGAGGATGACGACGCGTTCTTCACTCAGGCCGTAGCGGCCACAAATAAAGCAGAGACCGCTTACTACAGGCAACAGGCAGGTCAAAGCAACGCAAGTGAGCCAAGCTACGGCAACAGGGTTGTAGTAGAGGACTGGTACTCGGATGATGAGTTGCTTACTCAGTACGTTTCAGACTGAGGATTTGAAAGTGCATTTGCCCCTATATCTACTGTTGGCACGTACTTCTAGTATTATTATGTTGTGTAATGTGGCATAGTACTAAACTTTTCATTATGTGGTTGTTTTTATTATTTATGGTCTTAATATTCCGCTTAATGATACGGACGTATTGAAATGTGAACACGTGCTGCAAATAAAACCTAACGACGTACGATATTATATAATTCAACACACGAAACAAATAAAATGGCATGTGAGAACATGTACCGAACTTGGGTACAGAGTTTTCTTCGACTAAACCTAACATGCCTTAGGTAATTAAACCAAGCAACAAGCACCTAGATGTGGCATGTGAATAACATAAAGCCGCCCTAGTAGTGTGGCCACATAGCAAATTGTGTTGCACCTTCTCTATAGTAGCCTCCCATTGTTGTTGGTGGTGGTGGCGGGGGTGACGGGGGAGGCCCCTTGTTCTTGTGGTTAGGACAGGTGCAATATAGATCATTGCAGAGTGCCTCCTATGAATCGGCACCATTATTGTTGTCGTCCTGTCCGTCGTCCTTGTAACCGCTGCTAACTTCCCTTTCTAGATTGAAGATACGGTCCTGCAGGTAGTAGATATACTCTGCATGCGGATAAATAGGTCAAGGATCGACCCACCTACTAACCCCATAGTTGTCTTCGGCCAAGGAAGACTACAATAAGTATGTCGTGTAAGTTATATACAAGAGGAACATATTGAAGAAACTAATAGTAATAGCAATTACCCATGCTCGTGGGCATTTGAAGAAACGACGACCTCTATCTATTCCCTCGGTGAACATCTGCACTAGGCAGTCCTCACCATGCATGCATTTTGGTCACTCTTCTTTCTGTTCATCGTATCCTCTCAGTGGTGCCTCTTTGGTAAAATCACTTTTGCTCTCAACTAGGAACCTATCATAAAAAGCTTCCTTAAAAAAATCAGGACCAAGAAGACCCTCCCACCTAATGGTAGTTCCCTTTCTCTTTCCTCTTCCTCTAGATGACCCTCCAAACATTGACACCGCAACGAAAGAAAATGCTAAGGAGTGTTCTTCTTCCTTGTTGTGTGTGTGAACGAGAGGGAGTGAGTGGTTATTTATAGGTTGAAAGGAGGAATGGAGGCCTCTCAATGTGCAATGTCAGCGATCCATGTGCCTCTTCACCTCGGCCCTTGGATCAAACAGTCATAAGATGGATGGTGGAGATAGAGTGGAGTTGTGCTTCCTTGCATGCCAGTACTATGTCAGTGATGTGATAAATCGCTGTTGTCCTTGTATTTGAAAAGTCTATTTTTATTATTTGAAAAGCATAGATTCGTTCACTGTTGCTTGGTAACCCTAGATTCATCTACAAAGCGTATGTATGGTATGTTTGGATTATACACGTTCTAATAAATTTATAGTTAATCTGTGTACTATATTTATGCCTTTGTAGCAGTATAGTATGATTAATGTTTCACGGAAAAAATTCGCAAGAGTTTCCCTTGTTTTATGAGCATCCACAGTTACAAACAGAGACATCATTATATATTCCAAACATTTAATCATCTAAGGAGCAAAATGCAACCACAACGAACATCACAACTAACATAATATGTCCTGCACAGTCCATACAGTCCTAAATAGCTATAGAAAAGTAAATACAAAATCCATAATAGCGCATACTAATAGGTACCAAATTCCTCACTGCCTCCTACTCTTGCCCTTACCCTTGTGACCCAGAGCGCTCGTACCTAGAGTGTAAGGGTCACGCGGACGGCGTCGCCTAGTGCCTAGAGGCGGTGTAGAATGAGTCGAGGGAGCGTCATGGAGCTGAGAGGGGCCAAGCTCCTCGTGCCTCTTGTCCACGTCATCATCGTCATCTTCCTCGTCCTCGTCCCCGTCCCCTGTAGCTGCTTGGCTAGAGGAACCCAAGCCTCCTCTACGCGTGGAAGGAACGTACACATCTTGCGTCGTGTCTATCCTACAACCACAATGACCAGCCGCATGGCATAGACGACGTGACAGCCTTTATTGTACAAAACTATGTTAACTGAAAGAATCTAACGTATTAATGATATGTTTGAAAGAATATTTTTAATTTTACATCTAGGAAGCCAAGTATGTAGTCGTCACTGACTCTCGTCTGAATGCGCTCAATCTCTTCAACTGAGCATTTGAGTGTATTGCCCTGCAACAAAGTTCTCAGTAATAATACTTTTGAACAGATAGCAATAGGTTTTGTTTTCTTTTGTGCAAGAATCTAACGTATTATAAGGGTGATACGGCTCGAAGGTGGCACTAACTAAAATAGATAACTCCTAATGTCGCTCCAAGAACATCTAATGTACTGTTGTGCAACTTAACGTAGAAAAATAAGGCAATTGGCTTACCACTCTGTCCAAGACCGGTCCTGCCTCCACCTGCCTTCCTGCACTAGTCGATTGGTCGTACATCGTGTCTTCATCGTCGGAGGACTCGATGTTGATGTAGTCATCTTCTGTCCATTGTACCCTCAGCCTACAACGTGTCGCACGCTGGTACCAAGCTTGGTACCGTCTAAACTCACGATTCGTGTGCGGCTCATTGTTGCCATTCACGTTGTCGTGCATCTCCTCCCATTGCTCAATGAAGGACTGGTGGTGCCTCTCCTAGTCAAAAATCTTCTTGTTCTTCTGATGATCCAACCTACACATATGTCATCGTTACTTGAATTCATGTACATGTCACCATATTAATAGAAATGGACCATCATGAGACATTTGAAATATCAAAACACTTACTTGTGTAAGTCAACACCAGTCGAGAACAGAGCCGTAGGCCAAAGCTGTCTCACTCCAAATTGGCGTGCAACTCTATCTGGCAGGTGAAACTCGACAGCATAGAAGCAGATTAGAGGGCACCTCATCCTATAGAAGTCATCATCGAACCCACAAATGTTGCTCAACTGAAAAGGAAGTGCGCCCTCTCCACGGTACGGCTCCCACTCCACCTGCAACATGTCCAAAAAGGATGTTAGATGGTATACTAATAATTTTCAAAGCAGCATAGAAAATAAAATTTACTTACACTAGACACCGTCAGCGTGTCTAGCTCATTCGTGAACTCAATGTACGCCTGGTCTAACCTCACGTATGGAACCCTGACCTGGTCCCAAAGGTACGTCCACATTGGCTATCGACTTGGAGGCTGACCTTGGAACCACTCACGACGAGCTAGAACCTCTAGATGACCAACTAGAAGACAAGCCCACATCCACAGCTATAACAGGTACACGCATCCACCAAGTGATGGGTTGGACAAAGATCGACGACACCCCTTGCACAGCTGCCGGTATAAAAAACACAAGACTACAGAGCCCCAGCTATAGTGACCCGCCTGGTCCCAGTCACTGAGGCAGTGGATCCACATCCAGGATGCACTGTCACCCGTGGTGTCGGGGAAGAGAACGCAGGCAAACAGGTATAGGATCCATGCCCTATAGTAGTACCCAACTGTCTCCTCATCTGCCTCCTCAGGGCACTGTGCGAACTCTTCTGGTAGCTAGGAGATGGGAACTCTAGAAGTGCGAGCCCCTTGCTCGCCAAGCTCACGCCCAAGGAAGGCCTCCACTCGTGCTCTCCAACCCTCTGACCTGCACTGCCCAGTGACTGGGTTGTCATGAATCCTTAGGCCTAGCATCTTCTAACAGTCCTAGAGCGTGACTGTCATCTCCCTAAAAGGTAGGTGGAAGCTGTGAGTCTCTGGCCACCACCTATATTAAAGACAAAGAAAGATTACTTGTCAAAAAGTCAATCGCATGAACAAATGGCCATGAATGGAGGCAATGATTCAATTTAATACCTGTCAACCAACGTAGTTATGGCCATTGAGTTGAACTTGGGCAACCCACGACGGACCTAAAAAGAGATGACATCCAGGCCAGCTCTTTACAGGAAAGGAGTGTACCTATCGTTGTACCGCATGTCCAAGAACCCATTGTGGGTTGTAGGACGAAGGAGCAGAAGGTCCTGCATCGAATAAAACATAGTCTCCTGTTATTTCATGAACACATGTACGCTCACCAAATTTTGAACAAAACTTAAAGATTATTACCTACCCCAGCGCTATGAGACGTCCTCGGTGGGTCGCCTCGTACGTCGGGTCGAGCAGGTGGAATTGCTCCATCCTAGAAAAAAAAGTGAATGAATTAGAATTTCAATATACAATGAAACATGAACTTAGAAATGTACAAGCATAAATTGAGACATGCATAATTAATTAAATGAATACAACAAATATAAAATAATAAAATCAACCAATAGTCCCACCTCACTAATCTGCTAATGGCAACTTCGTGAATTGTGGCCAAGTCTACCGCACTTGCCGCACTCATACTGCTCGGGGTCAGTAACAAATGGAGTTCCTCTCCTATGCCTCGTTCTTCCAGGTATCTGATCCATAACCATCCTATGCCTCGTCCTCTGCCTTGATCCACGCTTGTTCCAATGGTAAGCTAGGTCCGCAATGTACTTTGGCCCATCATATGGAGGCCACTCTCTAGGGTCCCAGAAAGGCACGAAGCGGGGGCTCCATGCGTGCATAAGCGTGTCGACACTGAACTCATGAGGTATCCTCCTCTCGATATTATAGTTGTGATGCCTAGCTGCTACCACCAAATGAGAACATAGAAAGTAGTACTGCCTTGTTTTACCACAAGTGCACTTGAAATCTTGGAGGACAACCACATGTATCCTCGACTCTTGGACCTTGCCATCGGACGTTGTACTGCCCCTATGCTCGACCTGATAAGTCCCTATGGCATGGTCAAAGCATGTAACCTCATGTGCGCCAGCCCTTTCTCTTGCCTTCTCTAGGTGTGCCTTTGGTTTTGGAGCCCATATCTCTCCATCACTCCGCAACTGCAATGCATGAGCGTGTCTATCATTGAACCACGCAACAAGCACCAGAAGGCATGGAAGAATATCTGCCTCCCATCCTTCCATGCATTAGGTTTTGGAATGTACTCATAATGCATGCCTGGATTCACCACTTTGATTGCATTGAAAAGAATTGGCAGCTGCTCATACCCATCCTCCCAGTCCCCATATATCATCTTCCATGCTCGCTGCTTAGCCCTCCATGCTTTACCATAAGTTATTACATATCCTCTATACAACGCCTCTACGGTCCTGATAATTATCCTCACCTTCATGTTGGGTTCTCCCTGCAAAATTCCCATCAACCGCTTAACAATAAGGGTAGTTGTGAACTGCCAATGCCTCAGTGTCAGCTCATGGTCAGCACAATTGTGTGGCCCGACAACTTTTGTGATCTTCCATTTTCCAGTTACCTATTGCTTCCTTACACAAACCCTCCATGGGCAGCGTTCCTTGTCACACACAACTGTGTAACGATGCTCTGCATATGAATGTAATACCCTATAAGTCCTCTTTTGTATCACTACAAAAGCCTGCAACCACCTCTTCAAAGTAGGGAGGTCATTGAACACCCTCCCATTCTCAATTACCATGTTAGGACCAGCCTCAGGAGCTTCTAGGAGCTCATCATCACATCCTTCTACAAACGCATGATCAGAATGAGCAAGATCGCTAAACTCGTGAACTCTAGGATCACGGCGGCTGGGAAAGATATGCCTCATCATCTCAACATCACTCTCCGTCAGCTCTCCAGCAGGGCGATCATCATCAGAATCAAGAGCCCTAGCCATCTCATATGGCTCCGAATCATACATAATTTCAACACTATTGGAGCTATGGAATCCATCTCCAAAGTGCACTTGCGCAACAATAGGGGGCACATCCACATTCTCAGGAATGTCTCCTACAACATCAGTAGAGAAATGCGGAAAGAATGAAAGAAATAGATGTAAGGAATGGGGTAAGCTCCCAAAACCATGTGGTCAAAACACTTACTCGGATGATTATGTGTCAAAGGAATCTCATAAGGAGGATCTGCCATAGAAACATGAGTCTAACAACCATCTCCAACTACCACATTAGGCGTAGATTGAGCATCGAGAACCGTAGGTGCAGTCTGCACATGCAGATAAGGTTCCAGAACAGGAGGGTCGATGTGTGCCTAATGATCCATTGCTAGGGTAAACCCATGAGGGATGGGATCGACTAACACCCGACGCATAACTACGTCCAAACATTGCAGCTGGCTCTTCATAGCTGATCTCACATAGTTCTCCCACTGATCCGCACAACCAATTGAGATCATTCGCCTGAATATGTTGAGAGGAGAACCTAGGTGCAGTACACCATCAACTGCAATGCCATCATCTCCAAGGCAATGCAGCTCCTCCCGAGCCCTTACAACCATCTTACTAAATGAAGGCCTATCATTGAATAGCACAGACATGCTTTGCATGTCAACAAACTCAACATATCTATAGCGATCGCTTTCAATAGTGCCTCCATGATATATGGTAACTAGGTTGTCCATCTAGTTCAAACACGTAATGAAACACATGTTATTTAGTCCAAATTAGACGATAGATATTACCTAACAAGTACTTTCTAACTACAAACTAAGTAAATAAGATAATAACTACGTATATATATACAGTGTACTAATTAAATAGCTAGATCATATGTAGTTAACTAAATATGTAACTACATATCTAAGTAGCTATCTAACTATATCTATGTACCTATGTATCTATGTTTCTATCTATCGACATATATATCTCACTAGATCACTAACTAAATCAACTACCTGAGTCATCACATTAACTAGTAAATAATAAATGCCAACTAAGTAGGTACATTGCATATTCATAATTTTTACCTTTCCAACAACTGATCCAAGGACGTCGATGGAGTCGCAGCGGACGAAGGGTGTGGGTCAGGCCGATGGTGGCACGGCTGGCCGCTGCAGGTGGCGAGGTCAGCGATGGCGTGACCGACGACAGCAGTGGCGCGCGGCGGGCGCGGGATGCCCAGGGCTCCACATGGCGAGTCTGGCTTGATGGGCGTGGGAGGCACTGCGGCCACGACCGAGGGCGATGGTGGAGGGCGGCAAGGGGGCCACGGCAAGGCGGGGTGTGGGCCATCTGCTGGGGCACGATGCGGGGTGGCCTTGGGCGGCCGCGGGGCTCAGGGAGCACGAGCGGGCGCTGCGCGGGCGAGGACGGCCGGTGGAGGAAGGGCGCAGGCGATGGCGGTGGTGTGGAGCTCGGCTATGCTAGGGCGAGAGAGGGAGAGGAAGAAAGTAAGAGAGGCACGGGCCATAGGTATTAAAGGCTCGGCGCCAGTCACTCTAGCGCCGAGCTCGGCGCCAAGATCTACTATGCCGAGCTCGGTGCTAGAGTGACTAGCGTCGAGCTCACTGCTATCGGGTACCTTAGAATGGGGTACCCCAAGCAAACATCAAAAGGGGTGCTAAAGTCCCATCTAAAAAAATAAAAACTAGAAGGTAAGTCATGGGCCCCTCACCCGCCACGACCGAGCCCACTGGGTCCACCTCCTCCTCGCCTCGAGCCTCGAGCAGGAGGTCTCGGCATCCTGACGCAAACTCCACTTCGCCCGAGGCTCTCCAGGGAAGGCCTCGGTAGGGAACGCCGTCTCCGCCTCACCCGAGGCTCTCCACAGAAGGCCTCGGCAGGAGGTGCATTCTCCGTATCGTGCGAGGCCTCTCGCGCGAGGCCTCGGCAAGGAGCCTGATTTCCGTCTCGCGCGAGGCCTCATTCTCCATGTCGCTCGAGGCTGGCTCATCTGCAGCCCGTCGCCCCCCGCCTCAGTCGACCCTCCCGACAGCGCGTCACGTCTCATTAATACTTCAACCACTCCCGCAATCTCAGTCGGATGGTGGCTCAATGCCACAGAATGGCCGACACAACCCGAGGTCGCATCAGCGCCATACCGGTTGGGACAGGGCACGGCGGGGATTACCAACCACTGTGTCCTAACACTGTGTCCACGATCAGCGCCATACCGGCTAGGACAGGGTACGATGGGGATTACCGGCCACTGTGTCCTAACGCTGTACCCACGATCAGCGGCCTGCTCAAAGCCTCAACACTGTACACCAGGGCCTCGGCGATCTTGGGGTTCGTGCCTACCGAGACCCCCCCACCGCAGTGCAAGCCTCGGCACCGACCAAGTCTCGGCCTCACGCATAGTCCGTCCATAGTGGCTTGCACGTTTGCCGCCGCGTCCACTCCGAGGCATTCCCGGGGCTCCCACGACGCACAGGATCTGATGGGACAACCATGCCGCCCCAGTACTCCAAGGACGGACCACTCCTACGACCACGCCACCATAGGAACAGGCCACAGGGCTCGGACGTGCCACCCCTATTGGCACGATGCTGCATAGTAATATATGTACTGTCCTTGTCCTCCCTTCAACTATAAAAGGAGAAGACTTAGGCCACTTAGAGAGAGAGGAAAAAAACGACGAAGAGGACCTGGGAACACACACACGCATACATTCTAGCCGCTTGAGAGCAACGTCTCCGACGGCCCACATGACACCCTGCCGAGACCTGGGACTAGTTCCTTCTCTCCCTTAGCTTGTAACCCCCTACTACGAGCACTTCGGTGCAAGGAATACAAGTTCGATCTCTCAGACTGGACGTAGGGCACCGATTGCTTGAACCAGTATAAATCTTTTGTCTCTTTGCATCACCATCTGGAATCGGGAGCACGCAGAACAAATTCACTAGTCGGTCGAAGATCCCCCCAGTTCAAAACACCGATAGTTAGCGCGCCAGGTAGGGGCCTCTGCGTGTCAGTTTCATCATCCCAGTAGGTTCCAGATGGCAGACCCCGTACGACCATTGCGTCTCGGCAGCATAGTTTGGTTCGGGAGCCAAGAGTTCATGTCTCTAGGGCATGAGTACGACATGGTACTCCTCACTCCTCGAGCCCCACCGTCCGATGATGAAGTTACGCACCGGCAGCCCATGCGTAGGCGGCGCCCGAGCGGCCGCTCTCGCCGCGCTCGCCAGGCACGACGCGAGCAAGGCCACCCCGACGCTACGCGAACCTGGGGCGGCACGCCACTCCCCATCGATATCCTACGACCAGCTGTTAGCATAGGGTCCCTGGCTAGGGACCTGTCTAGCCTGAGCTTGGACAAAGGAAAATCACTGGTGGCGCACGGCGATGCCTAGTCATCAAGCTCCGCTCCACCACTCCCTGAAGAACCGACCCCAGCGGAGCAGAATCTGGCGACGGCACCATCCCCGTACCCCTTTGGGTTGAGAAATGCTGCTGCCTCTTACGCCTACGCTTACACTGCCGCTCACGAGGATCCCTCGAAACGTCGCTAGCGCTTCGCTCTCGACCTGAGCACCCACGTTGACTCCTCGGATGAGGACGAGGCATGGCCCAGAGTGGATTTCTCCAGACTCCACGACCCTAGGGCTTTGCGCCAGTTCTTGGCCGCAAGCGACTACTGCCTTGGCTACTCCGACTCCGACGACGAAAGCACTTACGACCCCACTCGCGAGTGTTTTCACATCGGGCTCGGGATGCTGAGGGCCGGCGAAGAGGATGAGGGGGCAGGTAGCCGTTCCCCGCTTCATCTAGGGGTAGGCGCCGCCATGCCCCCACGCAATGTCCTACCGGCCGCATGAAATGAGAACATCGCTCTTGCACAACCTCAGCGCCCAGACCTAGAGCAGCTCCATGAGCTCCAGGCCAAGGTCGAACAAGACCAACTCCTTCTGTAGCAGCTTCGAGACTCTCTTGAACAAGACCAGCGAGGCTGCGGTGAAGGCGGAGGAGCCCGATGGAGGGCCCGCGATGTGCATCACCACATCCATGACGACGAAGGGAGTGAGCAACCCCCAGTCTTCAATCGCACTAGCCAGAACATCGCGGCTGCGGCAATGCTAGTCCACGCAATGCCCGAGCCTTCTACCACGGAGGGGCGGTGAGTCCACGGCGAGCTCCGAGATCTCCTAGAGACCACCGCGGTTCAGCAGGCCGAGAGTTCCGCCTCCCGGCAACACGGGGGCGCCCTGAACCTACCCATGGCACCGCCTTGGTAGGATAGGGAAGCCCCAGCTCGTCCTGAGCCCGATCGAGCGCCAATAGCCCACACGGTCCCCGTGCTTCTGGACCGCCTCGGCAATCGATGCGAGGTGCAGGGAGACCATGAGGTGGTCAGCAGGCGACGACGCCACGACAACGAGGGGCCCGCTCGGGGCTACCACCCACACCGAGGTGGTCGCTATGACAGCGGGGAGGACTGCAGTCCTTCCCCTGAACCGCTAGGCCCTTGGGTCTTCAGCAGGGCCATCCGCGCTTCTCTTTTCCCCGCCCGGTTTCGGCAACCAGCCAATCTCATGAAGTACAGCAGTGAGACCAATCCTAAACTTTGGCTTGCCGATTACCGCCTGGCCTGCCAGCTAGGTGGCGCGAACGATGACCTGCTCATCATCTGCAATCTCCCCTTGCTCCTGTCGGACTCGGCGCGAGCCTGGCTCGAGCACCTTCCTCCCTCACAAATCCACGACTAGCGCGACTTGGTTAGGATCTTCGTCGGGAACTTCTAGGGCACATACGTGCACCCTAGGAACTCCTGGGATCTTAAGAGCTATCGCCAGAAGCCGGACAAGTCTCTCTGAGACTTTATCCGGTGCTTCTCCAAACAGTGCACCGAGTTGCCCAACGTCGGCGACTCGGAGATCGTCCAGGCTTTCCTCTCCGGCACCACTTGTTGGGACTTGGTCCGAGAGTTAGGTCGGAATGTGCCGTGCTCTGCTGCCGCGCTCCTCGACATCGCCACCAGCTTCGCCTCAGGTGAGGAGGTCGTCGGAGCCATCTTCCCCGATACCGACACCAAGGGTAAGCGGAAGGACGAGGCCTTAGCCTCCCACCACCCCAAGAGAAAGAAAAAGGGATGCCTGGGGAAGCAGGAGGTCCTAGAGGCTGATCTGGTCATGGCCACAGAGCGCAAGAATCCCTAAGGCTTCAAAGGCCTTAGGCCCTTCGATGGCATTCTCAAGAAACCCTACCCTTACCACCAGAACCTGGTCAAGCACGCTCTCGAGGATTGCACCATGCTGCGAAGCTACTACGCCAGGCTCGGGCTCCCCAACGACGACACCAAGTAGAAGGGCGTTGGCGGCCAGGACGAAGACAAGGACGACAGGTTCCCCGAGGTACGCAACGCCTTCATGATCTTCGGTGGGCCCTCGGCATGCCTTACGGCGCGGCAGCGCAAGAGGGAACGCCGAGAGGTCTTCTTGGTCAAGGTGGCCACCCCCTAGTACCTCGACTAGTCTCGAGAGGCGATCACCTTTGATCAAGATGACCACCCTGACCATGTTCCAAATCCCGGGCAGTACCCACTGGTTGTCGACCCAATCATCAGCAACACCCGACTCTCCAAGGTGTTGATGGACGGAGGCAGCGGCCTCAACATCCTCTACATCAATACCCTAGAGCTCTTGGAGATCGACCGGTCGAGGCTCCAAGGAGACGTCGCCCCCTTCCATGGCATCATGCTAGGGAAGTGCACGCGACCCATCGGGCGCATCGACCTCCCTGTCTGCTTCGGCACCCCGTCCAACTACCGCAAGGAAGTCCTCACCTTCGAGGTAGTTGGGTTCGGGGGAGCCTACCACGCCATCCTAGGGTGGCCATGCTACGCCAAGTTCATGGCAGTGCCCAACTATACCTACCTCAAGCTCAAGATGCTAGGCCCTAGCGGTGTCATTACGGTTGAGTCCACGTACGAACATGCATACGACTGCGACGTCGAATGCATCGAGTATGCCGAGGCTCTTGCGGAGGCCGAGACCCTCATCGTCCACCTCGACTAACTCAGTGGCGAGGTGCCTGACTCCAAGTGTCGTGCGGGGGCGTTTGAGCCCACTGAAACCATCAAACTCATCCTGGTCGACCCCGCCTGCCTCGACAACTGAGCGCTGAGGATCAGCGCCACCCTCGACATCAAATAGGAAGCCGTGCTCGTTGACTTTCTTCGTGCGAACGCTGACATATTTGCATGGAGTCCCTCGGACATGCCGGGCATACCAATGGAGGTCACCGAGCACGCCCTGGACATCCGAGCCGGATCTAGACCGGCGAGGCAACGCCTGCGCCGCTTCGACGAGGAAAAGCGCAGGGCCATCGGAGAGGAGGTGCAGAAACTCTTAGCGGCCGGGTTCATCAAGGAAGTGTCCCACCTAGAGTGGTTGGCTAACCCCGTGTTAGTCAAGAAGAAAAATGGGAAATGGAGGATGTGTGTAGACTACACCGGTTTGAACAAAGCCTGTCCAAAGGTCCCCTTCCCATTACCTCGAATCGATCAAATTGTTGATTCCACTGTAGGGTGCGAGACCCTATCTTTCCTTGATGCGTACTCTGGTTACCATCAGATCAAGATGAAAGAGTCCGACCAGCTCATGACTTCTTTCATCACACCATTTGGCATGTACTGCTACGTGACGATGCCCTTTGGCCTCAGAAACGCAGGTGCCACGTACCAACGGTGCATGACCCAGGTCTTTAGCGACAACATTGGGCAGACCATCGAGGCCTACGTAGACGACATCGTGGTCAAGACCAGAAAGGCCGAAGGTCTCATCGATGACTTGAGGATAATCTTCAAA
Source organism: Miscanthus floridulus (assembly GCF_019320115.1). Taxonomy (NCBI): domain Eukaryota; kingdom Viridiplantae; phylum Streptophyta; class Magnoliopsida; order Poales; family Poaceae; genus Miscanthus; species Miscanthus floridulus. The sequence continues at coordinate 61,277,895 of NC_089591.1, read as the reverse complement.
TGCCTTAGAGAGAAGGGCATCAAGCTCAACCCCGAGAAGTGTGTGTTCGGGGTCCCCCGAGGCATGCTCTTGGGATTCATAGTCTCGGAACGCGGCATTGAGGCCAACCTAGAGAAGGTCTCAGCCATAACTGGCATGGGACCAATCAGAGACCTCAAGGGAGTGCAGAGGGTCATGGGATACCTTGCGGCCCTAAGCTGCTTTATCTCGCGCCTCGGCGAAAAAGGTTTGCCTCTATATCGACTATTGAGAAAATCCGAGCACTTTTCCTAGACCCCCCGAGGCCGAAGAAGCCCTCGACATACTCAAGAGGCTACTCACCAATCCTCCCATCCTGATACCCCTGGCCATGGACGAGGCCCTCTTACTCTACGTCACCGCAACGACCCAAGTGGTCAGCGCCGCCGTAGTGGTAGAGAGGTAGGAAGAAGGGCATACTCTGCCCACCCAACGACCTATTTATTTCATCAGTGAGGTGCTCTCCGAGACCAAAGCACGCTACCCCCACATCCAGAAGCTGGTCTACGCCGTGGTCCTAGCCCGACGCAAACTGCGCCACTACTTCGAGTCGCACCTAGTGACTATGGTATCATCCTTCCCCCTAGGCGAGATAGTTCATAACCGGGAGGCCTTGGGCAGGATAGCCAAGTGGGCTATCGAGCTTATGGGGGAAACCTTGACCTTTGTGCCTCGAAAGGCGATCAAGTCTCAGGTCTTGGCTGATTTCGTGGCTGAATGGACAGATACCCAACTGCCACCTGCTCAAATTCAGACGGAGTGCTGGACCCTGTACTTCGACGGATCCCTGATGAAGACCGGGGCAGGCGCGGGTCTGCTCTTCATTTTGCCCCTCGAAGTACACATGCGCTACATAGTGCGGCTCCACTTCACCGCCTCCAACAATGTGGCCGAATACGAGGCCCTCATTAATGGCTTACAAGTCGCCATCGAGCTTGGGGCACGACGCCTCGACGTCCGAGGTGACTCGCGGCTTGTCATAGATCAAGTAATGAAGGAGTCAAACTGCCTCGACCCCAAAATGGAGGCTTACTGCAAGATGGTACGATGCCTAGAAGACAAGTTCAACGGTCTTGAACTAAATCACGTCACGCGGAAGTACAACGAGGCCGCCGACGAGCTGGCAAAGATGGCCTTGGCACAGGCCCCGGTCCCCCCGAATGTCTTCGCTAGAGACCTCCACAAACCTTCCATCGGCTGCACCTCGGCAATAGAGGAGGGCCCACCTGTGGAACCCATGGCAAAGCCTGACGCCCCCTCTACTGCCGAGACCCCCTCGACCGAGCCTGAGGTCATGGAAGTCAATGCCGAGCCTCCATAGACTGATCAGGACATGGATTGGCGAGTCCCGTTCCTCAATTGGCTTGATCGGGGGGAGCTTCCTGATGATAGAACAGAAGCGCGACGGCTTGCGTGCCGAGCCAAGACCTACGCCCTCTATGATGGTGAATTGTACAGGTGAAGTCCCTCATGTGTCCTTCAACAATGTATCAGTTCTGAGGCGGGCCAAGCCCTACTTTGGAACTTACACGCAGGTGCCTATGGGCACCATGCGGCGCCTCAGACGCTCGTAGGGAACGCTTTCCGCCAAGGGTTCTACTGGCCGATGGCAGTCGCCGATGCTACCAAGCTAGTACGCTCCTGTGAGGGATGCCAGTACTATGCTCGGCAGACACATCTCCTGGCCCTGGCCCTGCAAACCATCCCCATCACATGGCCGTTCGCCATGTGGGGGCTCGACATGGTCGGGCCTCTACAAAAGGCCCCCGAGGGCTACACCCATCTACTGGTATCAATCGACAAGTTCTCCAAATGGATCGAGGCTCATCCGATCAATCGAATCAAATCCGAGCAGGCGGTGCTATTCTTCACTGACATTATCCACAGGTTTGGGGTCCCCAACACCATCATCACCGACAACAGGACGCAGTTCACTGGCAAAAAGTTCCTGATGTTTTGCGATGACCACCACATCCGTGTGGCCTGGTCGGCCATAGGACACCCAAGAACCAACGGCCAAGTGGAGCGTGCCAACAGCATGATTCTACAAGGCCTCAAGCCAAGGATTCACAACTGGTTGAAAAAGTTTGGCAAGAATGGCTTGCCGAACTCCCATCGATCATCTGGAGCCTGAGAAACACTCCAAGCCGAACCACGGGATTCACGCCTTTCTTCCTAGTCTATGGGGCCGAGGCCATCCTCCCCACCGACTTGGAATATGGTTCCCCGAGGCTGCAAGCCTATAACGAACAAAGTAACCGCACCACCCGAGAGGACGCCCTTGATCAACTAGAGGAAGCCCGAGACGTTGCGCTACTACACTCGGCC